>NW_014542216.1:241930-257818 GCF_000741045.1 Vigna radiata var. radiata
CACCCACACACACCCACACCCACACACCCACCCCCTTACACACACAGTGAGATGCTTTACTATAGAATTTTTCTTAATTTGAGCTTCATGCTCAGGTCTCCACTCCACCTTTTGCTGTTATAATAGACCATGTCAAAATAAAGCAAATGAACTTTATAAGTGAAATCAATAGAAAATGAGGTTAAATAAAGTGATGTTTTACCTTAAATCGCTTATAGAAAGGTACTATATGTCCTTTACAAGGATTGTTTCCCATGATAGTAAAGATTGAAGAATTTTTTTTTAATAGATCTTGTGGTAGCCTTTGAAGGAACTCTGGAAGGAAGAAACTTGAATATGAATAGATAAAAGTTATGTTATGTAGGCAAAGTAAAACAAATATGTTAGAAAAAAGATTTGGTTTAAGGTGAACTCATGTCCACGACTTTGTTGCTGCCTTGGTCGATACTTTGTTTTCGAGTCTCGTTTCCTTACCAAAATTACATTTATTTTATGTCTAAACTGCGGTATATACCCTATAATATTTAAAATCTATTATATTCAATGTCCTTTTGTGCTATTATATTTAAATCCTTTTTATAATATCTTTGTCTCCTCTAAAAACTTTAAAAAAATTTATAAATAAACCATTAATTTGGTTGTTAAGACTTTATTTTCTCTGAAGTAACCTTTTAATTAATGGTTTTATATAAATATTAACTACATTCTTTTAAATTATGGCATAGGTATTTTAAAAATTTATTCCAAAAATACTTATATTTAAGTAAGTTATTGTATATGTTTTCGTGTTACAGGGTTTTAACCGAATGGAGGGAGAATCGAGCTATGTAGCGATTGAAATAGAACGTTTAAATAGAGAATGGACTGAGATGCTTCAAAATGTGAAACCTCCAGAGATAAATGAAATCTATATGCAAAGCATTTATAGGGTACCGGCAAATATTCGGCTAAATAATCCCAAAGTCTACACCCCTCTAATTTTTACAATTGGCCCTTATCATCACAACAGTTTAGAGGCAATGAAAAAACTTAAACTGAAATATTTGAAGGGATTTCTGAATCGAACACAACTACCTATGAAAGTATTTGTTGACAAAATTAAAGAGATGGAAGAAAAGAATATTATTCGAAACTGTTATGCAGAAACTATTGAATGTAATGATAATTTCTTAAAGATGATTTTAGTTGATGCTTGTTTCATAATTGAGCTTTTTCTAAGATCGCATAGAAAAAGTGACTGGAAGGAAAAAGACCCTTTGATTCAAAAACCACGAATGCTAGGCTTTATTGAGCTTGACTTGCTATTATTGGAAAATCAACTTCCTTTCTGTGTTCTTGAACAACTTTACAAGCTCACTGGTATGAATGAGAAATTTCTTGACATTACTTTAAACTATTTTGAGAACAGACTTTTCGGAGACGTGCGTCCAAGGGAGAGTCCAAAACACTTCACTGATTTGTTAAGATCTTCTATAATATCATCATCAAAGCTTGGTCTTGAAAAACTGGAAAGATGCAAAGAAGTAAAACATGTATACAGTGCAAGCCAACTAATGGAGGCCGGTCTTGAGTTCGAGGTCAGTCCATATAAAAGCTTTATTGACTTGACCTATTCTAAACATGGAGTGTTGAGCATGCCAATCTTGAACATACATGACAATACAGAACTGTTGTTCAGGAATATGATGGCATATGAACATTGTCACCTTTCTGCTCTAAACATCGTTACTCAATATATAGTGATTCTAGCTTTTCTTATCAATACTGAAAAAGATGTGAACCTACTCGTTGAAAAGAAAATTATTGTCAATTGGACCGGTGATGCTAAAAAAGTGGCTACAATGTTTAATAATCTAACCTCACAACTTAGCATCCCAGATTTCAATTCACACTATTTCTCCATATGCAATATCTTAAATGAATTCTATGAAAATCCTGGCAATAAGTACAAGGCTATCTTCGTACACGAGTACTTCAACACTCCTTGGAAAATAGCTTCTACTACTGCTGCAATTGTCCTACTTTTGCTCACGTTTATTCAGACTGTATGTTCAATCATCTCAGTGGTTCAAAGTAAGAAATCATGACAAGTTCAATACTTAAATAATGGCAGAAAACAAGTCAAACTGATAAAATTGCTATGCTAAATTGCAGGTAATTGAAGAGAGGATTCATTAAATAAGCAAAAAGGAAATCACTTGGTAGAAAAGTATTTGATGATTGTATTTGAGTGTCTTAGTAAGGAAAACTTTGTGATGTTATATAATGTGTTTTTGATGTTTGTAATATCTCTTTCTTTAAATGAATTCTATGAAAATCCTGGTAACTAGTACAAGGCTATCTGCATACACGAGTACTTCAACACTCCTTGGAAAATAGCATCTACTACTGCTGCAATTCTGCTACTTCTGCTCTCGTTTATTCAGACCGTATGTTCGATCATCTCAGTTCGTGGTAAGAACTTATTATATTTTATACTTAACTACTACTACGAAATGAGTTAGAAGAACTCATAAAAGTATCAATATCAAATGTGCAGGTAAATAAGGAGATGACTTGTAAAATAAGGAATAAGAAAAGGCAGTTAAGGGAAGAAGACGTTGACGAATTTGGTTGTCTTGGTTGTAATTGTAAGAGAACCTTGTAAGTATTAGGTAAACTTAAATATGAGAGTTACTATGACAAGTTTGATGAATGTTTTTTTAGGTAAACTTAGTGTGTTGTTTTGCTATTAATGGCCATTATAGTGTCATAATTTGTAATGATTGGTAGACATTATGTTTTGGAGATGAAATGCCAAATATAATAGTCTTACAAATTGTAATGTATTATTTATGTGAAATACATAAAAGTGAGTTTAATTATTCACAAAAGATGGTTTTGCTAAAATAATTGGTTGTGTAGGAATTAAGACTATTTAACCAAGGATAAAGATGAAATCGAGTTAGGATATATCACATTCAATTGAATTAGATCAAACCCATGTCAAATTCATTTAGTTTAATTCAACCTTAGTCAGGATCATGTCAAACTAATGTCAAACTAACTTGTGTTGATTAATGTCAGGTTGGTGAATCTACCTAGACTTGAGTCGAGCCAAAACCTTATAAACATATATTACACTTATATTCGGTTTAAAGTACGAGATACCACATTTAAAATTCTGCCAAGAAATTAATTCTCCAATTTAAACCCATTTATAACTCTCAATCCAAATACCAAGCATATCGACCTATATCCACCTATATTTCGTACGACACATACATGACAATTTTTTAAAATAAAGGATTCAATACATGTTAGCTACGATGATATAAGAAATATAAAAAATGTACATATTCAAAATATTAAAAAAAATCCAATCTTTTATTACAATATAAAATATTTATTATAAATCTAAAATATAACCGTATAAAACTAACTTGCAAATTGTAAGGTGAGGTGTGATGTATGTGTATATCTTGGTGAGTGTATCCTTTTAATAAATCAATGATACGCTTTGATACCATCTTACAAAGTGCACACCTAACTTATATTATATTTTACATATTTAGTTATTTATGTATTGTAAATCTTGCTAAATAAACCAAATATTTGCCAAATACATTAACTTTTTTATCAACGTTTAGACAAACTTTGAAAAGACACATATAGTTTTTTTAATCAGCAGTTATACTTAAAATAAAAAAAAATAAAAATAATCCTCTTAAACAAAGGAGTATAAAGATAAAGAACAATCATAAAAGTACACGAGGATAGAATATAAAACTACTTTTATAATAAAATTATTGGACAAATAATATTTTTCATTATATATTTATTAGTCCCATATATTAAGATTAGGGATGAAAAAAAATTCATGATTGATTTATCCACTTATAAACGAGTTAATGTGATATTATACTATCCGATATCCGACATGTCGTATTTCTTATCCATAAAAAATAAAAATGATAATTAAATAATATTTAATTTAATTTAAAATAAAGTTAATTTATATCAGATTATTTAATTAAAATCGAATTTTAATTTATGTTTTATTTTATTCATATTAAATTTTATAATTTTATTTAATTTTTATTTTAAAATGTACAAAATATAAATTTTTAATATTTGTTAGTATTTGTAAATACCTATAGTTTTTTAAAATATCTGTAAAATTTTTTAAAAGAGATATCTAAAAAGATAACGGATTACACTGCAGATCAAATTATGAGTAGACACTATCCATATATAATCTGACTTATTGTCATTCCTAATCAGAATATTGGATCATTGGGTTTAAAATCCACAAAACCATTGACGCAATCTAACCCACAAATTTGGTTGGAACTTCACCGCTAAACAGTCTACCTATCAAAGAGGCAAAACTGCCAATCACTGTTAATGACAAACTAGTATTGAATAAACATTACCTCATACAGTAGTCATACTTAACAGCATAGTTAATCTTGGTCATAAAAACTCTCTCGAATCCACTATCTCTACACTTTTCTAAGCACCTAAATTTCATAGGAGCCTTATCTTCAAGCTGAATAGAGAAGAAAATCCAAAACAAATACATAGTCAAATCGAAAACTACAATGTTTATAATATTGAAAAAACAAGTTTGTGTACAGTTCAAAAATACCCGAATAAACCAATCTTGCACATTCGGAAAGCTAGATTGAATCCTCCAGATGGATAACATATGAGACCTGGAAATGACTGTTTAAATTGAATATTCTGCAAATAGTAGTGAACAAAACATAGTACACAAAAAAGAAACCTCCAGTAAACAATATAGTTCATATAACATGATCAGACTACACACATATAAAAGTGTTGTCTAAACATAGTAAAGACAAAAATTTCTACCGTTATCTAAGTGTTGTTTTTACAATTTGTGGTTATACATTAAAAACGTGGCGTAAGATAATGTAAAAAAACTTAAAGTTTCATTACGCTCCTCCATGCATTTGCGCGGAAAAACAAATTTGTATCCCTCCTACAGTTAGTCACGCGAAAAACATTTGCTTATTCCCTCCCTCGTAAAACTTGCAAACACTTATAACCCCATCTCGACCTAGTTTACATTGTTCGGTCTTGTTGCTTATTCTTGAAAAAAAACTTCTGTAATGCTATCTATATTCAAGATTGGCATGCTCAGCGCTCCATCATTTTTATAATACGTCAAGTCAAGGAAGTTTTTATTTAGACTGAGCTTGATCTCAAGAACTAGCTCCATTAGTTGGTTTGCATTAAAGCTGTCAAAACGGGTAACCCAGCTCGACTCGGCCCGACCCACCACGGGTTGGTCACTCAGTGAGCCAACCCAACCCGCCTCATTTATTAGCGAGTCAGAAAAACTTGAACCTGACCCGACCCACCACGGGTTGGTGGGTAAACGGGTTGATTCACTAGCCCATTTAATTAATTTTTTTTTATATAAAAAAATACAAACTATCTGCAATTTAAATTTAAACAATTTTCACTCCCAAAAAATTATGTTAAAGACAATTCAAAATAATAATAAAAAATACAATATAATCCAAATGTCATTAAAAAACAACCACAAAAAACATTCAAATAAGTTTTTTATATTCATCATTTTTTGTTCTTGTTGTAACCCTGNACCCTTGTTCTTGTTGTCTCCAAATTCACTAATAAAGATTTTCCTAATATTAGAATAATTCCGACAATCAATAAAAAAATATTAGTCAAAAAAAAGAGAACCAGTACTCAACAACATCAACAAAAAATTAATAGTTTAATCTGTAACATAATTTCCCAAATTCAAATATATCAAAAAGAGCTTGTTCAAATAATGTATACTCAAGTAGTTTAAATAAAATGAACAAAATGTGATACAAGCATGTCGGAACATGAAAATATCATTCTATGTCTTCAAATCCCCCAAAACAAAAAACAAATTCGCAAACTCCTATTTTTGTCATTATAGGGTTTTTGAAAAAAAAAAAGAAGTGAGAAAACAAAAATGGTGGAGAAAAAAGAAGAAAAAAAAAGGGTGTTTTACCTGCTCCTTGAAGAATTTCAGTGAAGTGAGGGTGAGAGCACTGTCAAATGAGAGCAAGTACCGTGAGAGTGATTTGTGAGAGCAGAGGTTATTTTTTTGGTATACACAGTGAGTGAAGAAAACATTTTAGTTTTTAGGGTTTCATAAATAAAATAATAAATTAAAAAAATAAAATTAGGTAGGTGGGTTGGTGGGCCAACCCGGCTCACCACGGGTTTAACCCGCATGAGCCGGGTCTAAATGAGCCGGGTTGAAATCTGACCCGCATATAAGTGGATTGTATTTTTCAAAGCTAACCCGGCCCGAACCCGTGACGGGCCGGGTTGGCTCGCGGGTTGTGACCCATTTTGACGGCTCTAGTTTGCATAATATACATGTTTAACTTCTATCCATTCTTCCTATTTTTCAAGCTTAACCTTTCTTGGACAAAGGTTTCCATAACGTGTGTTTCGAAAATAGTTAAAAGTAAGGTTTAATCATTCAGGAAGTCCTTATTTTCGAGTGGAATCTCAATTTTGTCCCGTTCTTTTTGGATTTCTCAATTGAGTCCCAATTTTATGAAAATTGCAACAACTGGGCCCTTTCCGTTAAATGCAAGCTTCTCTCGTCCTTCATCAAATGCAAGCTTCTTCATCTGGCAACCATGGCAGCCCCACCATCCATCACCCTCGCCACTACAGTGCAGCAGCCGCACTCGAACTACAAGTCGTCGTGACTTGTCCTCCATTATCACCATCTTCGCAAGCTCTACAACCAATCAGAATCGGAACGAACATCAACGAAATCAAAACTAGAGAATTGCGATTCAGGAAATCTCGCAAGCGCCATCCAATCGCAATCGCGCCATCAACAGCGACGAGCTCCTCCTCTATTCGTAAAACCCTTCGCGTCACCATCGACCTCGCACCATACCAGTCAGGTCGCCGTCACCTCGCAAGCTTCATTATTGCTGCCATCCAAGCTTCGTTTATTATCAATGCGGACCTGTAATTACCAAATTCCAAAAACCCAGCAGAAACCACAATCAGAGGAAACACATCACGCCACCACATTCTCGAAAGCCTCCTCCTTCACGAATTAGGGTTTCTGTGTTGCCACGTTTGGGGAAGAACTCGTAGTGGGTTTCATGGTTCGATTGGGTTTTCTGATTTGGGGATTTTTTGTATTAGGGCTCTATGATTTCTAGGTTTGCAAGTGAAGCGAGGATTCGAAGAAGAGATGACGCTATGGAGGTTTCGTGCATGTTTGTGTGGTGCTCTGGCGAAGATGAACTGTGGTGGAGAAGTTGTGCATGGTTGACGGAGTAGAAGATGAACCATGGTGACTACTAATGACGACGATGCATGGTGACTGCTAGTGACGACGATGCATGGTGACTGACAGAGCAGTTGTGGTGGTCTAGTGATGGTGGCGGCACAAGGAGGTTGGTAAGGGGATTAGGGTTCTGTAGATGAAAGATGAAACTGGTGTGGCAGGGATGATGAGGTGGTTGCCTCACATTGGTTTCCTCACTGCCATTAAGAGACCAGATCGTGAACCATCCACGTCAATTAAGGTGTCCCTACCCATGTCAAGTAAGAAATTGACTCCAATGTGCCACGTCAAACACAAATTAATGCCGTTGAGACCCAATTGTAAAACAAAAAAAACAGGATGAAATTGAGATTCTACACGAAAATAGGAACTTCCTAAATAATTAAACTTAAAAATAATGTCAATTAATTTCTCAATCATATTAGTGAGATTGTAAAGTTGTTAAATAACAAAAGAAAGAATGGAAGTTGAGTTTCCAGTAGTATCGAGACAAAGTCAACATAACCTAGTATACATGGTTTTGAATGAAAGGTTCTTTTCCCTTCCAGTCACTGTTTGGAAGGTTCAACAGTGGGATGGGGTCCACTAGGTCATCCGCTGTATCTTGAGGGGAGGAGATGGGGTCTGGACTACAGGAGCTAGGATGGGGACTATATGAGTTGGGGCTGAATAGGCTGACAAACTACAACAGAGGACTGAAAAAGGATAACATGTGGCACTCCTGAGTGTGGAGAAGCATCTGAAACCCTAGCATGTGGGCCTACGAGGGGTGTAGAGGAATGAGAGAGCATAGGTTGTTTGGCTGTGTGGTCGATAGAGGAATCAAGTATCCTAGGATGATGTCGACCTATAGAAGGCACAGAGGAATCAAACATTCTAGATGTGGTGGTTGTGGATGTTGTAAAGGAATAAAAAATATGAAGTCGTCGGCTACGAAGGGGGTTGTCGGTTACTAGAGGGATATTTTATTAGTCTCGTTTTCGTTACCAAAATTACATTGATTTTATATGTTTGGTACTAAGTGCGGTATAACAATATTTAAAATCTATTGTATTCAATGTCTTTCTGTTATATTATATTCAAATTCTTTTTATAATATCTATGACATTGGATCCATATAATTAATCCGTAAACGAGATATAGCCTGCAACATCTTTGCTAAAAGATGTTGTTCACACTAATGTAAATAGATTTTTTTTATAGCGAATTTTTATATATGTTAAAATTTATCTAGTATAAAAAGTGATGTAGTATAAAAAGTGACGCAGTAATAATATTGTAAATAAGAGAATTTTTTTTATACCGATTTTACTCAGAAATAGAAAATTACGCCGTATCAAAACTATAATAAATGATAAAAGAATTCTATATTGGTTGTACTCATAACATGTGTAAAAAGTCGTTTTTTAGCAGTTAGACATTGAAATCAGTATAAAAGTAACAGTGAAAAAATGTAATATTTAAAACCCTTCATTCATCTTCACTTTCTGTGTGCGCTCCTTCTCCTTCCTTTTCGTTTTCTGTACACACTTTTTCTCCTTTACTTCTTATTTCTCCATATCCGATTATGCTGCCTCCTCGACAAGCTCCTCTGCATCGATGGCAGAGTTCAAAACCCTCATCAAAACTCTCATCGTACTCATGACCTGTGACCCCTTCCAAAAATGTTAGATTTGTTTGGACACGGTATAAAGTTGACAATGCTCATGACATTTTAAATATTTTTTAGTAATTAAAATTTTATTTTTTCATGACAGTTTAAATTTTATTTTTAATTAAATTTTATTTTAACTTTTCTACTTAATTCATCACAGTTTATTTTGTTTTTTAAAATAAAAATAATTTTCTATAAAAATACATATATATTTTTCTTGCTCTGGATATAGAAGTCATTTCTTATATATAAATTAATATATATATATATATATATATATATATATATATATATATATTTATAATTCCAAAAATAATATATATTTAAAGTATAAAATTAAAAATAATATATATAGGTATAGATTTATAATATATATCTAATTAAAATTATATAACATTGAGATATTTTAAATTTGAATCTCTATTATTATTTATTTGTGAAAACATATTTATTAATTTTCAATTTTTTTTATGATAATTAAAAATAATAAAATTATTATTATTATTAATATCAAATTAAATATAAATAATTTCTATAATTTTATTGTAAATAGTTGTTATTTATTTTATAAAAAAATTTGTAATTAAAAATGTTTAAATTAAAGAAAGTTTAAATTTAAAAAAATTTCAAATTAAAAATTTTAATTAAACTATGATTAAAAATATCTAGTTAAAATCAATAAATATAATATTTAAAAATAATTAATATTTATATAATAGATTTCATAATGATTAAAAATTATAAAATACCTTTAATAGTAAACATATTTAAAATTATAAATTACAAATAGCAAAACTTAAATACATCACATAATATAAATAATAATAAATATTTAAATAATTAGATAATCGTTTTCATTCATTCTTATTTACATTTATTTTAAAAAAATATATTAATAAATTTCGATAAATTTATTCCAATATTTTTCAATTTAAAATAAAATTTTATTATTGATTTATAAGTCGTCAAAATTATAATTATAATTATACTTTTATTTATATAATTTACATATATAGAAATTTTAAATATAAATAGGGAGATGTTTTGACACAGAAAATTTCAGAAAGCTAATATTGTGTGCTTAAGTTATGTTATGTTGTTTAGTAAAAAAGGTTTTTGAATAATTTAAAACATTGGCACTGAATGATGAATGTTAGAGTAGAGAGAAAAAAAAAATTGCAGATTTCTTTATCACGTCACTACAGTATTAACTTTGTTTCTACCGATTTTATGGAATGGACTTAATTGATGCAATTATACAAAGTGGGATGAAATTGAGTCTTTTTTTTTTTTGGAGTGGTGGTGAAGGGAGAGAGGCGGGCAGAAGATGATGAATTTGGCATTAACCCATGAATTTGGGGACCAATTAAGCAATTAAGCCTTAATAATCTTATTGCAAATTTAGTAACTATAAGCATAATGCACAATAATTCAAATTTTGGTCTTCGTAACGCCTTCGTAAATATATTTGCAATTTGGTCTTCTGCTGGAAAGTACTCGAGTTAAATTTGTTTAGTTGTCTCTTCATCTTGAATGAAGTGATATTTAATGACTATGTGTTTTGTTCTTTGATGATGGACTAGATTTTTTTGTCTATCCTTTTGTCGATTTATTATTGCAATAGATAGGAGTCGGTTGTGGTTCACCCATTTCTTCATATATTCTTCATATATTCTTTATATTCATATTGCTTCAGTCATGGTTTCAGCAACTGCTACATATTCTGCTTTTGTTGTTGATTGTGCCACAATTGCTTGCTTCTTTGATGCCTAAGATAAAATATCAGTTGATCCTAGTGAGAAAGCATATCCTGACGTACTCTTCATGTCATCCATTGATCTATAATCATTATTTGCGTAGCCAATCATCCTTGAGTTAGTTATGGTTTTGTACCATATACCAAACTCCTTTGTGCCTTATAGATATCTTAAAATTCTTTTTCCTACTCCATAATGAATCTAACTTGGCTCTTGCACGAATCTTGATAGAACACTTATAGCATACATAATGTTTGCTCACGTGGTTATGAGATACAAAAGAATTCCAATCAAACTCCTGTAGCGTGATGCATCTGCCTCTTATGCTCCATCATATTTGTATCATTTACCACCAATGAAGTAGCAACAGGTTTACAATCATTCATCTTGAACTTCTTTAGTAGAGCTTCAATATATTTCTTTGGAGAGATAAATATACCTTCTCTTTGTTGTTTAACCTTTATACCGAGGAAACAGTTCATCAAGCCATGATCGGTCGTTTCAAACGCCTTCATCATGTCTTCTTTAAATTTTTTTCATCATCTCCATATTGTTTCTTGTATAGATAAGATCATCGACATATATAAAGAGACAATAAAATGGTACTGACCTTGTGCCTTAATATATTGTGTTAGCTCACTTTTGTTTGTCTTAAATCCTTGATCGATGAAATATTGATCAATCTTGCAATACCATGCTCTTGGAGCTTGCTTGAGGCCGTATAAATTTCTTCTTCGAGCACTCCATTTAGAAAGGCTAATCTGACATTTAGTTGATATATGTTCCATCCTTTTTGTGCTACAAGAGCTATTAATACTCTAATTATATCTAAGCGAGCAACTGAAGCAAATGTCTCATTATAGTCTATTCCTGGTTACTATGAGTAACCTTTAGCAACTTATCTTGCCTTGTGCTTTTGTATAGTTCCATCAAGATTAAGCTTTGTTTTATATATCCATTTCACTCCTCTGACGTCTTTTCCATGAGGGCAATTTACGAGTTCCCAAGTGTTATTCTTCTCAATCATTTTAATCTCTTCTTCCATAGCCTTGACCTATACTTCTTGCTTTGATGCTTCTTCATAACAGTTAGGCTCCATCATGGCTATATTGCAAGTTTCATATATGTCTACCAAAGATCTTACTCTTCTTGGACTAGATTAAGGTGAAGAATCTTGCTTTTGTGGAGGTGGAGAAAGCGTACTTGAATTTTCTACCTCTTCTTGAGTCTCTTCTTGAGACTGTTGCATTGGAAGTAAAATGTTGCTTTTAACAACCTTTTCTTCTTCCCAATCCCAAGAAGCATTTTTATCAACTTTAACATCTCGACTGATGATGAGCTTTTTTATTTGTAGGTTGTAGACTCAATAACCTTTTGATTGTGTGATATATCACAAGAATATTCCTCGTATAGTCTTGTCTTCAAGCTTGTGCCGCCTTTGATTAGGAACATGTATGTAGCATATAGCCCCAAATACTCGTATATGTTTAGTCTATGGCTTTCTCCCACTCCAAGATTCAATAGGAGTCTTTTCTTGGACTGCTTTAGTTGGACATTTGTTTAGAATTTAAACTGCAATGTAGACTACTTCAGCCCAAAAAATTTTAGGCATACTTTTCTCTTTTAGCATTGATGTTTCCATCTCCATAACTATGCGATTCTTTCTTTCTGACACATCATTTTGTTGTGGAGTATATGCAACTGTATGTTGTCGCTCTATGCCTTCATCTTCACAGAATTTTTCAAACTCGTGAGATGCGTACTCCTTGCCATGATTACTTCCAAGTACATTTATTTGTTTTTCACTTTGCTTCTCAACAAGGGCCTTGAATTTCTTAAATACTCCAAAGACTTATGACTTTTCCTTTAAGAAATAGACCCATGTCATTCTAGAGTAGTCATAATGAATAGGATGACATACTTGTTGTTGTGATGTGAAGGCATTCTTATCGGTCCACAAACATCAGTATGAATAAACTCCAATAATTATTTTGCTCTCCATTCTTTGTCTGTTGAGAATGGTAACCGATATTGTTTGCTGAGGAGACATCCTTCGCATGATTCATTATTCTCCTTTAAGCATGGAAGATCTCTCATCATGTTTTTTTGATAAAGAAGCTTTAAGGAATTTGTGTTGAAGTGGCCAAATCTCCTATGCAAAAGCCATGAGTCATCAACTTTTAATTTCATGGCAATATTAGTTCCAGGTTTGAAGCTAATAGGAAAGCTTCTATTTCTCTTCTCCATGTTTACTTGGCCAATTTCTATCATTTTACTGTCATGAATTTTGCATTTATCTTTCTCAAAATGAAGAGAATATCCATTTTCCATCATTTGGTCAATACTTAAAAGATTCTCTTTAAGATTAGGAACTAGTAAAACTTGCTTGATGAATTTCGTACCTTTCTTTGTCTCCACCATGACAATTCTTTTGCCTCGAGACTTCACTCTAGTGCTATTTCCTAGCCAAACTTTGACAATGACAGGTTTATCAATGTCTTTTAAGATACTTTGATCTTTCGCCATGTGATTGCTGCATCCACTATCCAAGTACCAACTTCCTTCTCCACCAGGAGATTCTTTATTGGCATAGAATAAGAGTTTCTCTTGATTATCTTCTTCTGCAAAGTTTGCTTGATGTTTATTTTTATTACGACAATACTTTTCTACGTGACTAAATTTCTTGCAATAGTGGCATTGATGTTTTCCATGTGATGCCAACAATCTTTTTCCAAGTGACTTGTCTTTTTACAGATGTCATATGGAGGATATTTTCCTTGACAAGTCATAGAGAAGCTTCCAAATTTTTTTTTATTTGTAGAAATTTCTCCTCTACTTTTATTGCCTTCACATTCTTTTTGAGACCGCAATTTTAGTTTTTATTAAAAGGCATTTTCAATCGAGTCTTCTTCATGTCTTATCAATATTTCTTCATAAGCTTCAAGAGAGCCCATCAGTTGTGTTGCTAACAATGTAGCCAAATCTTTTGTTTGTTCAATCGTAGTTGTGATTGTATCATATTTTTGGGGAATAGAAATTAAAAATTTTCTCAACGATCTTTTTGTCAAGAATATTTCCCCATAGGCACTCATCTAACTAACTATTTCTTTTATTCTAGAATAGTAGTTTTTTATGGTCTCAGATTCTTTCATTCTTAATAACTCAAACTCTTGTCTTAGAGAGTTTAACATTGCATACCTCGTCACTTCCTTGAAACTCCTCTTGTATTGTGTTCCAAGCTTGTTTTGCACTTGTGGCACCAATTATCCTTGGAAAAATTGTGTCGTCAAGTACTTGTTGAAGAATAAATAAAACCCTTGAATCCTTCTGCTTGCTTTCCTTTAGTTCCTTCGTTTGAGCTACAATAAGTGTAGAGGTGTCTTCTAGAATAGTGAATCATTCTTCTATGATGTTTCATAAATCTTGAGAGTGGAAGAATGTCTTCATTTTGAGTCTCCAAATATCATAATTTTCTCCTTTGAAAATAGGTACTGGAATTGGTGATGTCTGATTAGTAGTAGTCATGAGTCGAGAAAATATTTTGGAAGTAGTAGGATGAGTTATAGTTTTGTTAGAGGTAGTTGAAAATTTTTATCTGCACGCAATAGATGATCGAATGTAGCTCTGGTACCACTGTTAGTATTTTAAGGTTGTGAAATGAGTAGTTGATGAGGTAAAGAGAATGTAGAGATAGAGAAATGTAGAGAAAATGTGGAGATAGTAGAATATAGAAGTAATAGTTGGAAGAAGTGTTTTAGTTGTCTTTAGTTGTTGTACATGTTGGCTTCTTGCCTTAAATGAAAGTACACATGGGTATTTATAGACCCCATCTCTCTTTCATGACTATTCTAGAAAATTCTAGCTAGAACTTATGTAGAAAGTTCTAGACTTTCTACCTTTGTAGAATTTTCTTGATTTTTTCTTCTTATCTTATGATTTTCTACAACATTCTAGAATTTATATTACATTTCAATTCTTCTATCTTAGGAGCTTCTACATTTTTCTACAATTTGCATTAAACTTTAATAATGATGGACAATTTATGCATATGTTAGTTTTTCATAAAAAGATAAGAAAATCAGAAAAGTAAAACAGAAAATTATAAACTACATTACTCATGAAGTGAAAGTTATCTTTTATAAAAATTAACACTAAAATAAGATTATACATGAACCGAAATTATATTACGTACAAGTTTGTTTTATTTTTCTTTCTCATTCTTTCCCTCGTAGAATGTTTACAGAAAATTTTACTTGTATTGATCCTAAACTCATTAACGTCGTTTTGTATTGTTCCTCCACTTGATTTAAGATCTTTTCGTGAGTATTTTGTATATGATTATTAGAAATGAAGTGTTTTGAAATGAATTCAGACAAAGGCACCAAAAGGAGTTCTTGGAGAGTATTAGCGTGAGCCAGAGAGATCTGCACCAATTCCATTTTTATCTAATAAAGTATTTGCTGCACAGCATGAGAGAAGACCACTTTGTGAGTGACACTCGAAATGTTGTTTATTATCAAACTGATCCTCACTTGCACCAAGACTAATTTCAAATTTAGGTCCATTTGAAAAACGGGTTTTAGCTTAAGGAATTTTTATATAAATGCATGACTCATTGTATCAGATGAATATCAGAAAGCAGTTTCTGGTTATGGAACACTTAAATGAATGGAAAATGATATGTAGACAACAGATTCAGACAACATTTAGACACGCCACAAGTGTCACACAACCATTGGTCCACGTGGCAAGGAGAGAGAAATCTATTGCTTTTTGAAGATTGTCTCAGATCTTGACGCGTGGCAGAGAGAGGAAAGTGAATTTGGTTTTGAAATTTGAATCTGTGTAGGGTTTTCGTTTCAAATTTGGGATTCCCATTTTCGAACCCCTCCCATTTCGTCACACCCATTTCGAACTCCTTCCATTTCGTCACCAACCTCGGACCATGTCCTGCTCGCCGGAAAGACTGCCGCCGCAGTCCGGTTGTCCGTCACCGTCCGCATCACTGCCGGGAAGCTTCGCTTCCATTTGGTCGAAGGTAAATCCCCTAAACCCTAGTCCTGGTGAGTTGGTTGGGTACCATTTTGAGTTTGTCGATTTGGTTTTTTGAGTTGTGCTTAATGTTTTTTGAGGCATGTGCTTAATGC
>NW_014542216.1:265103-269316 GCF_000741045.1 Vigna radiata var. radiata
GGAAGGAGTTCGAAATGGGTGTGACGAAATGGGAGGGGTTCGAAAATGGGAATCCCAAATTTGAAACGAAAACCCTACACAGATTCAAATTTCAGAACCAAATTCACTTTCCTCTCTCTGCCACGCGTCAAGATCTGAGACAATCTTCAAAAAGCAACAGATTTCTCTCTCCTTGCCACGTGGACCAATGGTTGTGTGACACTTGTGGCGTGTCTAAATGTTGTCTGAATCTGTTGTCTACATATCATTTTCCTAAATGAATTGACCATCTCACGTTCCTTCTTTTTTCTCTCTATTTAGTTAATATTTCCAAACTTTACATTATATAATTACCAATTGAAACAATTAGAGGTGTATATGCTTTGGGATTATTTTGACGAATATTTTGTGATACCCTATAAATGCTTTGCATATAGATTTCATCTATATATGGAGGTTTCACATGTTGAAGCATCTCAGTCCACATTCTCTCTCTAAACGTTATATGTCAATCGCTACATATCCCGATTCTCTTTTAATTTTGGTTAAACCATTTAACATGAAAAAATATATAATAAATTATTTAAATATTTGTATTTTAGAATAATTTTTAAAATACATATGCCAAAATTTATAAGAATGTAGTTAATATTTATATACAACCTTTAGTTAAAAAGTTACTTCAGACGAAAGAAAGTCTTACTAACCAAATTAATGGTTTACTTATAATTTCTTTAAAATTTTTGTTGTGCGCAAAGATATTATAAAAAGGATTTAAATATAATAGAAAAAAAAGAAATTAATATAATAGAGTTTAAATATTATAGGATATAGCACAGTTTGGACAAGACAGGTAAAATAAATGTAATTTTGGTAAGGAAACGAGATAATATCGACCACTTTTTATATAGGAAAATGATATTTCTGGGTGACAAATTTTTTACACCAATGACGTGTCAGTTTCTTATTGGTTCACTTTTTTGAAAAAAAATAAATAAATTTAAATGACGTGGATTAGTTGAGGGCACGGGTAGAAAATGAAAACAAACAATTTCCCAAATTAAAATTCATTTTCAGATTGCGAGAACGAAACCTAGAGAGAGAAACTCTCCCTCCCAATGACCAAAGCCCCTGCACGACTCCACCGTCGTTCACCGTTCAAGGACCACCGGAGGTCTACCTAGAGGCGGCGCCGTCGATCATCTTCGCGTCTCTTCCCACCGATCACCTTCGCGTCTCTTCCCACCGGCCATATTCGCGTCTCTTCCAACATCAGTCGTACTGTTTCCACCGTCGACGATCAGAGGCTCTGTCACCGGTCATCTTTTGCAGAATTGTTATTATTTGAAACAAAAGTGCCAACAACTAGAAGAGAAGCTTTTATGCTCTCTCTTTGTTTCAATGTAAGGAGAAACTTTATCTTAAGCCTGATACTGCCGTCGTTGATTTTATCTTGTTGTCCTTGAAATTTTTTTGTTTAGTCCAATTCATAGCTGATAACTTTATCAATTTCATATGTTGCTCCTCTGTTCTTCCAATTATTTTTTACTGTAGGTGTTGCTTGACTGTAGTATGTAAATAGAAAATCTGAAATCCAATGTCTGTTTCTTATAATGTAAAGGAGAAGGACACTGGTTATAGGAGTAAATTCATACTTGTTTTTAAATTGCACAAACAAATGTTACTTATATAAACGTATTTTCTTAAAAACATATATATAATATAAAGAGCGTGTAAAACTTTCCTTCCTTAGTATGTAAAATATTATTTTACATTTCGTATATAATAACAAATTGAATGCTGCATCTTTTTGTTTGTATTTAGGATTTGAATGTCCTTTTCCGATTAAGATATTTTGGAGAAAAATATCTTAATGTATATGTCCTGTCGAAGGTAATTTTTTCAAATAATTTTATATTCTATAAATATTTCCAAATCTTCTAAGGAATGAAATTGAAGAAAATCTTTTCCATCATACACTTTTTCACATATATTATTGCACAAATTATTAAATCCTGTCAATTACTCTTAAGTTAGGTATAATTACCATCATATGTTTGTTCACCTTTATTGGTGTAGTGTAATGGAGGAAGTTGGTCAAAAGACTGAATGTTCTGATAGTAGGAAGAAGGTATGTGGGGTTGTATTACATTTGTATAGATTTGTTGTTATGTATTTATAGTGAAAGAAGCTCTTGAAAAATATCATGTGCCATTGAACTAGCAAAATAAAGTAGATAAGGACAAATTAACTCGCATTGTACAAGAACAAACGCAGGTTATAGGGAACATGAAAAATAGTGTTGCTAATTTAAGAGAGTTGGTGGAAGACAAAAATGATGATAAAGATCAAGACTTTGATGATAGGCCTTTCAGTGCAATTGAATATCCATTTGGAAGCACACCGGTTCAACATAAACAACAAACCCCAGGGTGTGAAGGTCAGGATGAACTCAAGCAAAGCACAATGTATGATCGAATGAAGGCTGCATCCCGAAGAAGGATCAAGAGTAAGGCAAAGAGAACTCCATTTACATAAGATGGTAGAAGAAAAAAAAATCAGTAGTTGAATTAGTTGTAGTGATATTGTTATGTTAACAACCCTAATTCGATGTCGTAGTACAATATGAAATGTGTATATTACGTATGATGTTGATGTACAAACATTTATTTTTTGGAATTAATTACAAGTTAATTGGATTGTATGAAAGTGGTTTAATTACATTCATTTATAGTTTATGTTTATTCCTCTATTTGTATTCCAAGCCTGTTTTGTAAAACTGATTTTGTAGTAACAGATCTAGAAGCAAAGTGCAAATAAGTGGGTAGTTGAGGCAAACTTTCAGCACAGGGGTGTCAACTTTGAAACTGGCCTTGTTATTTAATTGAACAAACTTTTCTTAACACCTATTGGAATTATTGGATACAGAAGTACATGGTCATTGATGATCACGAGTATATAGATGGATGTACATGGCGAATGGAGAATTATTATTAGCACTCAATGTGTAGTAACAGACCTGGGAGCAATGGACAAATAAGTGGGTAGTTTAGGCTAACTTTTAGCACGAGGAGGGCATCTTTGAATCTGCCACTTCTTTTTAACTCCACAGTTTATTGTTAACCAATTATATTGAATAAAAATCATTAATTATCATTTAAGAACAAATTTATATCCAAGTCGATCCCCAAGGAAACTCTTTTCTTTAAAGTAATGGTGCAGAAAGGAAAGTGGTAGCCATGGGCAAATAAGTGGGTAATTTAGGCTAACTTTTAGCACGAGGAGGACGTCTTTGAATCTGCCACTTCTTTTTATCTCCACAGTTTATTGTTAACCAATTATATTGAATAAAAATAATTAATTATCATTTAAGAACAAATTTATATCTAAGTCCATCCCCAAGGAAACTCTTTTCTTTAAAGTAATGGTGCAGAAAGGAAAGTGGTAGCCATGGGCAAATAAATGGGTAGTTTAGACTAACTTGTAGCACGAGGAAGGCATCTTTGAACCTTCCACTTCTTTTGAACTCCACAGTTTATTGTTAGCCAATTATTTTGAATAAAATTCATAAATTATCATTTAAGAACACATTTATATCCAAGTTCATCCCCAAGGAAACGTTTTACTTTAAATTGGTGGTGCAGAAACGAAAGTGGTAGCAATGTTCAAATAAGTGGGTAGTTTAGGCTACCCTTTAGCACGAGGAAGGCTTCTTTGAACCTACCACTTCTTTTAAACTCCACAGTTTATTGTTAACTAATTATATTGAATAAAATTCATTTATTATCATTCAAGAACACATTTATATCCAAGTCCATCCCCAAGGAAACGTTTTACTTTAAAGTGATGGTGCAGAAACGAAAGTGGTAGCAATGTTCAAATAAGTGGATAGTTTAGGCTAACTTTTTGCACGAAGAGGGCGTCTTTAATCTGGCACTTCATTTGAACTGCATATATTTAGTGAAAAATGAATACTTTGTAAATAGCTCCTTAAACACACATTAGGAAATACATATGTTCGATATTGCACAACAAAGATCATAGAAAAATAATGCTCATTGTTGTATTGAACTGTGTCAAAATGATTACCAATTCTAACACAATCATCATTCTTATGTTCAAATTACATTAGTAATAAATGTTAACAAAACATTTGTTTTCATCAATTCTAATACATCAACCGTAAATATTGGCTTTTCATTAAATCATCATTCTAATACATCAATTCTAATAC
>NW_014542216.1:271301-279608 GCF_000741045.1 Vigna radiata var. radiata
TCTTTACTCCTTTTAAGTCTGGACATATTTGCATCATGATAGCCATTCCAGATTTCAATTTCTTATAACAATTCTGCACTCAATCATCTTTTATACTATGATTCTTACTTCATTCACCTTTTCTTTTTTTTTTATTCTTCTTTATTGGACCTAACCATGTTCCTTCTTTTATGTCTTTTGAAAAGTCAAAGCACTCAATATTTTAGTTTAACCAATTTCAACTGATGCTAGATTCTCTGTGCCATAACAACCATAAATTCACCATCTTTCAAAACAAGGGATTAAAAAAGTCCTACAACTCTATTCTTTTTTATCTGTGTCGAGTAATCTTTTGAAGTTTTACAAGTATATTCTTTAACATCATAACTTTTCAAATTCACTTTTGATGAAAAGTTCACATTCTAAAACTTCAAATGATGCAAAAGGAAGTATCAGTTCCTTCGAATAGATTCACATCCAGCAAAAAAAAAAAAAAAGTCTAAGTCAGAATAAAATGAAGTAAACAATATTCAGAATAAAGTTAATATATCTCTGTCAAGTTCTGCATGATTCATNATATCCATTTTGGGTATGTGTCAAAGGGTGTTTCTTTTTTCATAGTACANTACCTATAATCTTTTTCTCATATTTTCTCACTCTCAGTAAGTAAACAATACATTNAATATCCGAGAAATATAAAATGTTCTTGACAGTTTCTTTTTCATTTAAAAGGTAGCATAAATGTGTAAAAATGTGGAAAGAAGATTGACTTGAGCTATTATAGTGCTGCNTGATTCAAATTGCACACAAATATGAGCTCAAAAAGGGTGGTTTGACTATAAAATGCACACAAGCTGTCCTAGCACAATGTAAACTGTCACAAAGACTTTGTTTGACTAAAATGAACTTGTTTAGAAAGCAAGAAAGGTTGCAAAGGTAACAACAATAAAATGCAGAAAACTGGTGTTTTAAATCAATTCTCACGTGCAAATTGGCCTTATATATTAGCTATTTTCTTTATTTTTAATTTTGGACATATTTCCATCATAACCATTTCAACAAGTTTAGTTATGCTTGTTATAATCATTCAGAGTCAATTTTTTGAATGCAATAAATTCTTATTAATAATTTCCTAAGGACCTCAACATTATGCTGTTATAATTTCCTCACAATTCCAAATTAAATCATCAACAGTTAACAACATCAATATTGCTTTCAAATTTCCATGATCAACAGATCTCACACTTGATCACAAAGCAAGCCAGTATAAGTAAACATTCCCATATATTCAAAACAATTACTAAAAACTAAAGAGAAAAACTTTAAATACCTTTGAGAAAGCAACGGTAAGACGGCGGAATGAGAAAGCAAGGCAAGCCGGCGGAAGGAGACAACACGGAGGGAACGACGGCCACGGCGGCCTGACCGTTATCGGCAACGGCGTTGGCAGAGCCTCTGGGTCGTCGATAGTGCAAACGGGACGAGGGACGACTGACGCTGGACGAGACACGAAGATGATCAGTGGGAAGAGCCGCGAAGATGATCGGCTGTAGAGCCTCTGGGTGGTCCTCTAGTGGTCATTCAACGACGAACGACGGTGGCAAGGGGGACGACTGACGCTGGGAGGGAGAGTTTCTCTCTCTAGGGTTTCTTTCTCACAATCTGAAAATGTTTTTTGAATTCAAAATGTTTGCTTCCACTTTCTGCTCGTGCCCTCAACTAATCCACGTCTTTTAATTATTTTTTTTCAAAAAGGTGAACCAATGAGAAGCTGACACGTCATTGGTGTAAAAAATTTGTCACCCTAGAGGAGTCAAAGTATCATTTCCCTTTTATTTATTTATATATATATATATATATATATATATCAATTATTGGATGGATGTGTGTAAAATTTTCAAAACTAATGTTAATTGTTATATATAATAATTTTGAATACATTTTTTTTACCATTTTTAAGTAATATTTCTTTATCCAAGCATATTTAGCTTTGGAATACTCGTTCTTGTTTTAATACAAGGGATTTTTTTTTTTAAAATGGGATAATTTATTCTATAAATTACATAAATTGGATAATTAACTTAAAATTTACATTTCAAAATAAGTTACAGAATCGTGACAAATTTAAGTTAAAGTTAGAGTGAGGATGACTTCTTTGTCAAATTTTGTAAAAGTGAAATTATTAAGATTGAAGACGACTTTTTTGTATATATATTGAACGAAAGTTGTTAGGAGTGGTGACAACTTTCAATTGAATCAAAGTCATCTTGACTCATGATGATTGTGAAATCGATCTTGTTGAGCTTGCTTGCTGAGCTTGCCGAGCTTGTTTGTCGAGCTTGCTGAGCTTCTCCTTTGATGTCGAGTTAAGCTCTCCATCAAGCTCTTCATCAAACTCTACGTCGAGCTTTTCACCGATATGTTTGCATGCTTTTCCGAGCTATGCAAGTGGTCTTGGCACCTCCCTAGGCTAGTTGTCTGGTCAGCCTATCTACATTACTTGTTAGCATAAAGATTAAAATTAAAATTTTTGATGATGTCTCAAAATGAAGTCTCAAGTGCTCTTGCTGCAAGAAGACCTTCATGAAAACTTGTCTTGTGTTAAAGCTTTAGTAATTTAGTACTGTTGGAAAACAGGTTGGCTTCGTTTCAACACCAAGAAGGGGGGAGGGGAGGGTGATGAATTGGTGAGGTTTCAAAATCAAAGTTTTTCTAAAATCTTTTTCACAAAGTATATTGTTAAGTCCCTGGCAAGTGTACCAGATCGTTATCAAGTAATATAAACAGGTAAGTCCGAGTATCGTTTTCCCAAAGGACTCTTAGGCCTTAACTTTCATGTAACCTAATCGTGTAAGACTTGAGAAAAGAATAAATTTGGTGGTTGTATGCAAAGAACAAAAATAAACATGCAATNCAATTGATTCAATTGGTTTTGAGAACTATGGATGAATGGTGTTGTTGGGGTTTACAATTTCATCTTATCCACTCTCAAATATCTACTCTTCTTATTTAATTCACTTGTTTATCTAATTACCATGAAAACTTTCTTAATTACCCTTAGCACAATTCCTTGGTGAAAAGAGCCTATTACTAATTACCGACTTGCTATCCCTAGCCTCCCCCTAGTAACTAATAATGCAATGCATTCTGAAGCAAATGCAATTGATCGTCCTATCCCTATCCCTAGGCGATAATGGCATAATCAAGGAATTTTCCACTAGTTCATGACATTACCGTACGTCCCCAAATCGATAAAGACAAACATCATTTACTGAATGAGTTAAACAATAAAAGCATTGAGCACAGATGAGAACCCAACAATTGATAAACAAGTATATGACAAGCATATGAAATAAATTAGAATTTCAATATATATGAGAGTTTCAAAAGATTACATTGTTCCCCAAAAACTAAGGGTTTAGTTCTCCATAATCACGGTGAAACTAGATGAAAATATTAAAAGAATGAAAGAGATAACCCTAAACTTGGTTGAATGAAGCCTAAGCATCCAAGGAACCTCCTCCAAGGTGTGTGGAATAGCTCCGGACGTTCTCTCTGCCAAAAGAATCCCTATCTAATTCGCACTGGGCTATCTATAAGCCCAAAAAGATAATAGATAGATAACAGAAAGATTTACATAATCTAGATAAAAAACAGAAAACCGCCCAGGCGCCTAATTTGATCGCTCAGCGGTTTTCCTCTAGCCGCTTTGGCAGCTCAGCGGTCAGTTTTGCCGTTGAGCGGTTTGCCTCTAATCGCTCTGAGCGCTCAGCGGACCATTCTGGTGCTCAGCGGCTTGTTTGACCCTTCTTTTCATCATTTTTCTCCTTCTTTCATGGGTCTAAGTCCACCTTACTTCACTTCCATCTTTATTTCATCCAAAACCCCTACAAAACAATGCAAAACAAGCATAATATCTCTAAAACCAACTTTTGACTCTCAAGAGATTCAACTTAAGTGTTTTACTTGATTTAGAGATCATTCTAAGCCTCAAAGGGTGTGTTTTACTATCAAATTTAAGTATGAAAATAACGGTTTTTAGATCGTTATCACAACCCCAAATTTAGAACTTTTCTTGTCCTCAAGCAAACAAGACAAAACCTGGCTTTCCACTTCTTCATCAAATAAATCACACTTGCAAAACTTCTTTTCTCATGACAAGTTATTATACAGTTTCAAATTTCAGTGGAATCCTACAAAGATGTATGTATGTTTTCATTTCAAATTGATTCACATAATCAATCTTTTTCCAACAGATGTTTTGTTCATGAATGATCAATTAGCTAAACATAGATGTAAACATGGATTTAACAATTCTCACCAAGCAAGTATTTCACTCAATCACTCAAGTGTTTAGGAGGTCACTTTACTCTCTACTGTTCACATGTCACTATGTTGGAGCAATCAGTATTGTTGTGAGATAGAGTATAATGCAGCGGAATAAAACTTAGAGTAAGCAGAAAGCGTGTTCGGTCACTTTTAAAATAAATTGGTCCTTTTTTAGAAAATTAATTTTCTTTCAGAAAATTTATCGAACAATTGCTATGCGTAAACAGTAACCAGTATAGGGAATAGAAAAATCACACAAGTAATTTTATACTGGTTCGATTCAGAAGAATCTACGTTCAGTCGTTAATCACTATAAAAAGTGATTAACAGTTTCACGAAAAAAGGTTTTACAGATTACAACAGTAATGAATAAATGGTAAGATTAAAACTTCCTTCGACGAACGAACCGGAAGAAGAACACTTTGCCAACTCGAAGAGAACCGCTTCGACAATCGACCAACGATTCGCGAGCTTCTCTTATTCACAAGACCAGGCAAAGCACATTGCTAACTCGAAGAGAATCGCTCCGACAATCAACCAATGATACGCAAGCTTCTCCTATTCACGAGACCAAGCAAGGAAACTTTGAACTTTAGCTTCTGAGAACTTTCCTCTGACAAACAGTATTCTACTGAGCTTCTGCTAAAAAACGTTGCATTTGAATTTCTCAGAATCCCTACATATAGCCATCTGCTCTGAATATCAAAAGTCAAGTCCCAACTACCACGATTAATTGATTATTGTAAGTGATAATCGATTATTTAAGTCTGTTACAGGTTTTTCAAAATGTGATAATCGACTATATGAAATGATAATCGATTATTCCTTAAGGACTTGTGATAATCGATTATTGCTTGTCCATAATCGATTATTCCAGTAGAAAATACAAGTGATAATCGATTATTGCTTGTCCATAATCGATTGTTCCAGTAGAAAATACAAGGTTTACAATTTATTTAAGACTTTCCTACTACATTCAATTTCTACAAATTGCTTTTAAATAATTCTAATGTTCTCTTCAAATAAAACTTCTTGCAGCATCATCAAAACAATTTTCTTCAAGATTTACCAATACTCCTTATTGGTAACAATCTCCCCCTTTTTGATGATGATCAAAAGTTCAATTTTAAAAGCAACTTTGGCTTACCTGCAAAAACATACAAGCTAACAGACAACAACAAAGTTTAGCAGTACTTCTATCAATTATCAATTTTTATTATACTTCTCCCCTTATAGTTTTCTTTTCCCTCTTTTTGATCATAAGCAAAAAGATTAATGTAAAGATCTCCCCCTTAATATGAGCTCCCCCTCAATTATATAATGTATGCATAAAATTAACATAAAAGATCATTTTATTTAAAAGAGAAAGATTACATAAAATTCATAAAGATCATCACAAAAGAGATAATTAAACATGGAGAAATTAACACAACAAACAATCAACTTAGCAACCTATTTCTAAAATTCAGGACTAGGGGATCTTTCAGGAGGTTAGATATTGAGATGACTCTCGATGTTAGATAGGCGAACATCAAGATCAAGAAATTGATCAACCATGTATTCATTAATAGATTGCTGCCACTCATAAATTTCTTCAAATCGTGTCCTTTGTGCTAGACTCATATCCTCCAATTGTTTAGATAATCGTGCAAAGTGTTTTTCCATAGAAGTTGAGGAAGAGGAGGGTATGTTGGATGGTCCAACATCAGAAGGAGTAGCAGCATTTACGGGGTCAGCCATATGAGTATCGATGTCATCATTATCATTTTCATCAGGATGGTCATCATCTTTGTGGATAAGAACTCTTCCTCTAGTAATGAATCCCATCTGACGAAAGGTAGTATCTCAAATTTCCGAACCCACAACTTGAATGGTTTGGACAAGTTCTCCTTCAACATTTACACCTTTGTACTCCAAAATCCTAGAAATAATTAGAGCATAGGGAAATTGATAAGAATGTGATTTCTTTGCTTTTACCATTGTGTCAACAATGAGAGCAGGCCAACCGATGTGTATGTGATTTAGAATCCCATACAGAAGAAGCAGATCTTGCTTAGAGCATTGAGCATGGTTGGTTGCTCTAGGACATAGAATCCAGACAATCAGGTAGTGAATCATCCTTTCTTCAACTTTGAAACCACCAACAAGCAATTGCCTTTGGTTGGTCTGCTGTTCAGGATGACGCAGGAAGGATTAGAAAGTCATCAACCTGTTGAAATCTTGAAGTCCTAAATGAACTTTGACAGCATCATCCCAGATGGGAAGTTGGGCAACATTGGTCCACACATCATCATCTAAAATTACGCGTACGCCCTTTACCTTAGTGGATAAGATCCCATCTCGATATCTCAAGTTGAAGTAGAAAACTCTTATGAGATCAGGATAAATGCAACCATTTTGCTCTACCAGATGCGTGAGTCCTTGATTAGCAAAAAGATCTGGAAATTGAAATCCATAGAAACGAAAAAAGTCAAGGTGAATATCCTTTACCGCCATGAAATCCATAGAAACTGGAAGACTTTACCGCCAAGATCTGATGATAATCGATTATCTGTTCAAAATTTTCCAGATTTGAGTTTTGAGATTGAATAATCGATTATTGCCTTGTGATAATTATTTATGAAACGTAAATTTTACGAAAATGTAAAAATTTTCATAATCTTTTGATCCTAAGACATATCTAATACTCCTAATTCTCTTCTAAGCTCAAAAAAATCTATCCTTAGGTAGTGCCTTGGTGAAAATATCAGCTAATTGATGCAAGATATCAACATATTCAATTTGACAATCCCCATTTTGAATATGATCTTGTCGCAACCAGAATCGCGATGGGACGACGATCTAAAAAGAAAACGTTTGAAAAAGAGTTCGGAGTCGCCACCATAGTTTATTCTGGAAAACTATGGAAAAACCAGAAAATGATAAGACTTGGTCTACAAAAACCAGATTCTAGGTTCGGGAGTCGGTTATGTGTGGGGAAGGTGTTAGCACCCCACAACGCCTACCCTAAGGCAGTACCTTTAATTAAATACGCGAATTTAATGTGGTTTGCTAAATGTTTAATTATCCCTAAAATAAAAATTTAAAGAAACAATTTTTTTTTTATTTATTGTGCCCGACAAGGATCGACCTTGCTCCTACGTATTCTCAAAATGAGAAATCAGGGTTACGTAGTTCTAGTTGAGAGATTGTTTGTTATTTGAAAATATCTATTTTGGTATTTGATATAAAAAAGGGGAAAAGGTTCTTAGCACGAGGACGATGCGTGCGATCACACACGTGCTTAAACCTTTAAACATATTTTATTTTTTTTATAAAAAGGGAAAAGGTCTTAACACGAGGACGATGCGTGCGATCACACATGTGCTTAAACCTTTAAAAAAAATTTATTTTATTTTTATGAAAGGGGAAAAAAGTCTTAGCACGAGGACGATGCGTGCGATCACACACATGCTTAAACCTTTAAAACATATTTTTTTAATTATTTTTGTGAAAGAAGAAAAGGTTTTATAGCACAAGGACGATGCGTACGATCACACATGTGCTTTAACCTTTAAAATATATTTTTATTATTATTTTTTTTAGACATTATATATTTTTATTTTTTACTTTTTCATTTTTTGTAATTTTTTATAGTATGAAAATAGTACTTACGTGATTGTTTAAAACAATACTTAAAATAATAAATTCATATAGAATAAAAATAATGATACGATTTACGTAAATATTTTTTAAGGAAAGATATGAAGATAGAAAATAAATTATAGCTAAAAAATATATTAAGAATTAAAGAACAAAAATTACTAGAAACTATTTTTTTTTATATTTTTAAGATTTATCTCTTTTCATTTAAGAAATATTTAAAGAATAATAAAACAAGAACAAACTAAAAACCATATTTAATTATTAAAAAGAAAGATGTCATAAGAATCTCTAAAACCATTTTTTTATTTTGTATTTTTTCTTTTTTTTTATTCTTTATTTTTATAGCATGTGTAA
>NW_014542216.1:279823-282737 GCF_000741045.1 Vigna radiata var. radiata
TTTTTTTTTTGTTCCCTTATGCTCTCTTCCCGAAGTTCAATCATCTTCCCCTTCTTGTTTACAAGGTGCATATTTATATACACACACTTGTAATATTATTGTGATTTACCTTAATGGAAAATTAATTGTCAATTATCAAAATAGGGAAATAAATGGTCTTGATTGAAGAAAAATAAATCAAATTAAAAATCATATTTTTCTCTTTAGGAAGAAATTGAATACCACAATCAATATATTATTTTTAATTATTTATTTCTTGTAATGATTGTCATAATGTTGATTCAAATTATTACCAAAGAAAACCAAATTTCAAAAAAAGTGATCAATCATGCATTAATTGCTTATGGGCATTTTTCAAGGAAATCACATGCAACACTTCTCTCATTTTATTCATTCACATGCACCCCCTTTTTCCTTTTTTCCCTTCCTTCCTTTTTCCTTTTGTTTTTCTTTTTCCTTTTTTCTTCTTTTTTTTTTATTTTTCTTTTCTCTTTTATTCTTTTTCTCTTTTTCTTTTTTTTATCTCTTTTTTTCCTCTTCTTCCTTTTTTTTATTTCTCTTTTTTCCGTTTTTCATGTTCTTTTTTTTCTTTGCTTTATAGTTTTTTTCTTTTAAATTTTTTTTGCTTTTTTTTTTATTCTTTCTTCGTTTTTTTTTGTAATTACTTTTTTTTTAAAACAAAATAGTAAAATAAAATTAAGAAAAACAAAATAACAGAAAATAAAATAAATAATAAAAATGAATGAAATAGGACAACAATAAAAGCCAAGTCTCATTATTTAGTCACCCGGACGAAATTGAGTGTTGACAGATCTCTTAAGAAATGGTGTCTAATTTCAATGTGCTTAGTTCTTGAATGCATTATGGGGTTCTTGGTCAGAATTATAGCACTAGTATTATCACATTTTAAAGGAATATTATCAAGGAAGATATCAAAGTCTTCCAGTTGCTGTTTCATCCACAAAATTTGGGCACAACAATTGCCAGCTGCAATATATTCAGCTTCAGTGGTAGGCAAAGCTACACACGCTTGTTTCTTTGACTGCCAGGACACTAAAGAACAACCCAGAAAATGACAGGTTCCACTAGTACTTTTTCTATCAATTTTACAACCACCATAATCTGCATCAGAGTAACCTATTAAACTAGGTGAAGCATCAAATGGATACCAAAGTCCAAAAGAAGTGGTTCCCTTAAGATATTTTAAGATTCTCTTAACAGCAGTCAAATGAGATTCTTTAGGATTGGCTTGGTACCTAGCACCCACACATACACTTTGCATAATATCTGGTCTACTATCAGTTAAGTACAACAAAGATCCTATCATGCCTCTAAACATAGTTTCGTTCACTCCCTTTCCAGTTTCATCCTTATCTAATTAGCATGAAGTACCCATAGGTGTACTGGCTTCTTTGCAAGTATCCATACCGAATTTCTTAAGAATTTCTCTACAGTATTTTGTTTGGGAGATGAAAGTACCTCCATTGATTTGTTTTATCCGTAGTCCTAAGAAGAAATATAGCTCACCCATCATAGACATTTCAAACTCACCTTGCATTATTTTCGCAAATTCCTCACACAAAGAGTCATCAGTTGACCCAAAAATTATATCATCTACGTAAACTTGCACAATCAAGATGTGTTTATCTACTTTCTTTATGAATAAGGTTGAATCAACCTTTCCTCTAGAAAAATCATTATCAATTAAGAAGGTACTAAGTCTTTCATACCAGGACCTAAGTGCCTGTTTAAGACCATACAGGGCCTTTTTCAACTTATAAACATGATCAGGATATTTGAAATCCTCCAAACCAGGAGGTTGACTAACATATACCTCTTCTTTTATGAATCCATTTAAAAAAGCACTTTTCACATCCATTTGATACAATTTAAATTTCATCAAAGACGCATATGCAAGTAATAATCGAATTGCTTCTAACCTAGCTACTGGTGCATATGTTTCATCATAGTCTATACCTTCCTCTTGACAGTAGCCCTTTGCAACTAGCCTTGCTTTGTTCTTAGTGATGTTTCCATCCTCATCAAGCTTGCTCCTGAATACCCATTTGGTTCCTATGACTTGATAATCATCTTGTTTTGGAATAAGTTCCCAGACTTCATTTCTTTCAAATTGGTTTAGCTCTTCTTGTATAGCAACGCACCACTTATCATTTGGAAGAGCTTCCTTTATGTTCTTGGGTTCTATCTGAGACACAAAAGCTACAGTTAGACAAAAATTATTAAGATTGTGTCTAGTAGTTACCCTTTTTGATATATCTCCTATGATGTTGTCCAAAGATAGTCCTCTTGGTTACTGATAGCTTTTAGGATCAACAGTTTAAGGTGTTTCTTGAAGTTTCGGAGGATAGTTCTCATTTAGGTACATCTCTTCAAGAGCTTCCCTTAAATAATCCTCATCACCTGCAATAGTTTTATTTAACTCAAGAGGGTTTACCTCAAGGTCTACAATCTCATCAAAGACAACATGCATTGATTCTTCAATTATCAAAGTTCTTCTATTGAATACTCTATATGCTTTGCTAGTCAAAGAGTATCCTAGAAAAATTGCTTCATCAGATTTTGCATCAAATTTACCAAGATTATCTTTTCCATTATTCAAGACAAAGCATTTGCATTCAAAAATTTTCAAATGAGATACGTTTGGTTTTCTACCATTCAACAGTTCATATGGAGTTAATTTCAAAATTGACCTAATAAGCATCATGTTTAACACATAACAAGCAGTACTTACTACATCGGCCCAAAAATATTTTGGAACATTAGATTCATTCATCAGTGTTCTAGCCAATTCTTCTAATGATCTATTTTTCCTTTCAACAACACCATTTTGTTGAGGAGTTCGCGGTGCAGAAAAGTTATGTGCTATGCCATATTCTTCACAAAATTTTTCAAA
>NW_014542216.1:283717-291911 GCF_000741045.1 Vigna radiata var. radiata
GATTTTCTTCTTTAGCAACTAAGCATGTTATACTATGACTAGATGTACTTTCAATATCAATCAAATATACGTTATTGTGCCTAACACCTTGCAAAGCAATATCAGTAGAATTTTTAAAATAAACAGTGCATTTATCACTTTCAAATGTTACCTTGAGACCTTTGTCACATAATTGACTTATGCTTAGGAGGTTATGCTTGAGACCTTCAACATACAGGACATCTCTTATAGTCAATGTGTTTACTCCTCCAATGTCTCTGGTTCCCATGATTCTACCTTTGTTGTTATCCCCATAAGTTACAAATCCTTGCTTCTTCTTCTCAAAAGAGATGAACCTTTTCTTGTCATCAGTCATGTGTCTTGAGCAACCATTGTCAAGATACCACAATAACTTCTTTGACTTAGTTGGTTCCTACAAAACAAATTAGCAAGAATTTTAGGTCCCCAATCTCAATATGGGTCCTGGGGGTTAGTTTACGCAAGTATATATCATTTTACTACTTTAACCCATGCATATTTACCATTTGGAACACAAAAATGTTTAATGTGGCATTTGTTTGATGTGTGACCATGCTTCATATAGTAAAAACAACACACATCACTCACTTTATTTTTAACAAAAGTCCCTTTTTCAACCCAAACTCTACGAGTTTTTCTTACTTTGGACTTAAAATTTTGATGCATGTTCCTATTTTTAACATTGCTTTTATTAAAATTTGTCTTAGCATATGAAATATTCTTGGTTGCCTTTGCAAGTAAGTTTTCAAGTATGTCAATATCAAACATATGACTCTTACAAGACAAACATTCAACAGCTTCACAAGTAGCATTTGCATCAGACAATTTTGTTTCTAAAGTACAAATTTTATTTCTTAAAACAACTTCATCATCAAGCAATTTATCATATTTCAATTTCAATTCATTGTGCTCTTTCTTAAGCTTTTTATGTGCAACATCAAGTTTTTCAGATTCATTCATTAATTCAAAGAAAGCTTTTTGTAAGTCCAATTCACTAGATTCAAAGCTAGAATCACTTACTTGGCTTCCAGTATCTTCTAAGTCAGCCATTAGACAAATTTTAGCTTCTTCATCTGAATCACTTGAGCGTGTTGAACTGGAAGCATTGTCTTCCCAAGCTATGTAAGCTTTCTTTTTCTTTTGAAATTTTCTTTCCTTCTTTTCTTCACTTTTTCTGTTCTTTGGACATTCAGATTTCATGTGTCCTCTTTCTCCACAACCAAAGCATTTTACACTTGAAGGAGATTCTTGATTTTCTCTCCTTTCTTTGCGGAATTTGTCTTTTCCTTTTGCCTTCATAAACTTGGCAAACTTCTTTATCATGAGGCTCATGTTCTCCTCATAATTAGAATCATCATCTTCAAAAGTTTTTGAACTTTTTCCTTTAAAGATCTCATACTTGAAGGCTAATGTTTTCCTTTTGCCTTGATCTTCTTCAGCAGTTAACCTCTTCAACTCAAGCTCGTGCTCACGAAGCTTTCCAAACAAAATTGGCATCGTCATTTGAGAGAGATTTTGTGACTTTGAGATGGCAGTTACCTTTGGTTGCCAAGACCTGTCCAATGATTTCAAAATTTTTACATTCAATTCATCATTATCAAAAGTCTTACCCAACCCAGTCAACTGGTTCACTATGTGAGCGAAGCGCTTTTGGACATCAGAAATTGTTTCTCCAGGTTGCATTTTGAACATCTCATACTCCTGAATGAGAGCGTTCTTCCTTGCACGTTTCACGTCCTCTGTTCCTTCATGTGTGACTCTGAGGACTTCCCACATTTCCTGTGTTGTCTTACACACTGAAATTCTATAGAATTCATCAAGTACAACAGCAGATGAAATAATATTGCGAGCTTTAATATCAAACTGAGTTCGTCTATTTTCTTCAGCAGTCCAATTCAAGTATGGTTTTTCTACCTTTACACCATCAACTGTGCTCTTAGGAATATAAAGACCATTCTATACAGCTTCCCAGATGCCTCTGCCAACAGACCCCATAAAAATTTCCATTTTGACTTTCCAGAAAGCATAGTTATAACCAGTAAAAAGTGGTGATCTATTAATAGAAGCACCCTCGGCATATACAAGATTTTGATTGTGACCGACCATTTTCGAAAATTTTGAGAAACTATCAAAGCAAGCTATGATACCAATTGTTGGAGCGATCGATATCGTTGTGAGATAAAGTATAATGCAGCGAAATAAAACTTAGAGTAAGCGAAAAGCGTGTTAGGTCACTTTTAAAATAAATTGGTCCATTTTTAGAAAATTAATTTTCTTTCAGAAAATTTATCGAACAGTTGATATGCGTAAACAGTAACCAGTATAGGGAATAGAAACAGTAACCAGTATAGGGAATAGAAAAATCACACAAGTAATTTTATACTGGTTCGATTCAGAAAAATCTACGTCCAGTCGTTAATCACTATAAAAAGTGATTAACAATTTCACTAGAAAAGGTTTTACAGATTACAACAGTAATGAATAAATGGTAAGATTAAACCTTCCTTCGACGAACGAACCGGAAGAAGAATACTCTGCCAACTCGAAGAGAACCGCTCCGACAATCGACCAACAATTCGCGAGCTTCTCCTATTCACGAGACCAGGCAGAGCACCTTGCTAACTCGAAGAGAACAGCTTCGACAATCGACCAACGATACGCGAGTTTCTCCTATTCACGAGACCAAGCAAGGGAACTTTGAACTCTAGCTTCTGAGAACTTTCCTCTGACAAATAGTATTCTACTAAGCTTCTGTTAAAAAACATTGCATTTGAATTTCTCAGAATCCCTACATATAGCCATCTGCTCTAAATATCAAAGGTCAAGTCCCAACTGCCACGAATAATCGATTATTGTAAGTGATAATCGATTATTTAAGTCCGTTACAGGTTTTTCAAAATGTGATAATCGATTATATGAAATGATAATCGATTATTCCTTAAGGAATTGTGATAATCGATTATTGGNTGTGATAATCGATTATATGAAATGATAATCGATTATTCCTTAAGGAATTGTGATAATCGATTATTGGTTTTCCATAATCGATTATTCCAGTAGAAAATACAAGTGATAATCGATTATTGCTTGTCCATAATCGATTATTCCAGTAGAAAATACAAGTGATAATCGATTATTGCTTGTCCATAATCGATTATTCCAGTAGAAAATACAAGGTTTACAATTTATTTAAGACTTTCCTACTACATTCAATTTCTTCAAATTGATTTTAAATAATTCTAATGTTCTCTTCAAACAAAACTTCTTCCAGCATCATCAAAATAATATTGTCATTCATCTAAAACAATCAACATCTTTCACATGCATACTTCATCACAAGGACTTTTTCCAAGGCTTGTATTGTGGCTAGGCTAACAAGAAAATTGGTTTTTCTGGAATACAAAATCCTTGGGTTAAGAGAGTTTAAATCATTATTCAAAGTTCAAGCACACTCTCTTTTTAACCAATCTCACTCATTCCCAACTTTTCCCTTTTACATTGAGTTCTTTTTAATACGTCATCTCTTGTTTTCTTTTCTTTTTCACATGCATTTTTCTTTATCATCTTTTGAACTCAATGCTTTTCTTTTTCTTTTCTTTTGCCTTTCACTTTCCCCATTCAACCCCAAACTTGAACCTTTTCAATACATATAATTATTCTCAACTGTAACTCAAGGTAAATCAATTCAATCAAGGGTTTTCGTACTGTTTAAGGTCAAGTTTCAAAAAGGGTATATCATTTAAAATTCTTTGGGTGAAAATTTGGCTAAGTAAGGGCTTTCCAAATATGGCGTTCATCATATGACATACACATGCAATTCAATCAATTATCAAGATTAAGTCAATACCATTCATGATTCCCTGTAAACAGTGCACACAACAATAAAACTTTGAAGCTCAATATCTCACATAATCAGGCTTTCTCACTTCTCACATGAATCCTGCTTAGCATCAAAATCACAATCATGAATCACTTACGCATCTGTTTACATAACTAGTGAACCATCAACCTGGATATCAACATTCACACATCCCTAATCATCATCCACAATCAATCATCAATCATAAACAACTCATCATGCAATAAATTGGAACCATTATCCAAATAAGTGTACAAGCCAGGCATAGACTCCAACATAAATTTAACCTATACTACTAATTCGAAGTACAAAGAAAAAGAAAAAGAAAAATCCCTGTTAGTACTTGGCATCCATCAGTAGATGCCATCAACGAAGATCCTCATCTGAGCTATCATCATCCTCACCCTCCTAGGCATCCTCAAAATCTTCATCATCATCCTGGTCATCACCTTGTCCCCTGAAGTTCCAGCAGCTCCGGATCCACTACAATGTGCCTGTCCTCAAGACCAAGCCATCACACTACGGAACTCATCCATAGTCCACCTGTGCACTGGTGGATGGTCATATAGTCCCATTATCATCTCGGCAGTGGCCTCCTGCCCTCTGTAAATGGACTTCATCCTTGCCTCCATCAGAGACATGTACATGTCTTTCATCTGGAATGGCTCAGGCTGCTCTGCTGGTGCATCTCCAGGCTCATCCTCCTGCTGTGCTTCTGCCCTCCTAGGACGTCTCCTAGGGACTACTCCAACTGGCTCATCCCCTCTACAATACTGACGAAAATAGGAGGCATTAATAGCATTCCTTGGCCTCTCGAACGGTGGAACTGAAAAATGTCTACCCCTACCTGCTGGCACAAATAGGTAATCAGGGACGGATGTCCCAGTGGCATCCTGCTGCTCACAGTGGTGGCGCAGCTCATAATCTCACTAGTGATAATCTTCCCAACGTTCACGTCCATCTGCCTCAACATACAGTAAATGACCAAAATCTGATGCAAAGTGATATCAGAAACATGAGAGCAAGGCTGGATGTTGGCATGTGTAAGTGCCATCCAGTATTTAGCTACGAGAGTTAAGTCTGCCCTCAGGATGTTCACCGGTGCTCCGTTCAGGTTTCTCTGAAAATGCCTCCCAGGGATGCACATAACCCGCTCAATCTCCTCATAATCCCGGGCCTCCCCCAGTATGGCAGCATACATGCACTGCTCTCCTGGCCACTCAGTCCCCAGAAAAGCGTTGATGGTATCAGGATCATAGCTGATCAAGTGTCCACGTACATAGCTCATGTACCTTTGTGCAGACACTCCTCCTCTCGGCAAGGCATTTGCATAAAACTCCTTCACCAACTCAATACTAGCTGGTGCTAGATAGGTCGTCAGTCTCTCCCAACCTCGCCTCTCAATCTCCAGACCAAATTCTGGAGCCAAGTTAGGAATGTACATGACTTTTCTCTCCATCAGCAGTCGCCTTTCCTGGACTATAGCAAAGTGTTCCTCATGCTTCCTTAAAAGGAACCTTGAAGATTAGAATCTTCTAGGTCTCTCTGGTTCCTTCCTCTTATTGCCCATTGTCTTAACTCTCTTTGAAGTAGACATTCCTGCATAAATCAATTTCATCCAACAAAATTCACAGAAACATCATTAGAGGTTAGTTCATCATCAAATCATATAATTCTCTGAGGAAAAACAGGGCTCCTCATCACTCAAACATCCAAAAATTTCAATTCTTAGGCAAAACAGCTGCACACCGCCCAACGTCAAAGGAGACCGCCCAGGCAGTTTGCCTAAGATCGCTTAGCGGTGGCGGCTAGGGTTTTCCAAAATCCTTGCCTATTTGATCCTAATCTCTACTCTTTTGCTAAAATCATCAATCCAGACCAAAATCATGCAATTTAATCGGTTCAAACAGTTCCTATTCTATCAATTCATGCATAGAAATCAAAAGCCCTAATTTATCATGTTCCGAAGCATGTTTTCAACAAATCCCAAATTAGAAACACCAAACAATGAAATTGCATACTTACTTGAGTGAAGATTATGAATGCTTGCAGAAAAGTTACTTAATTGATGATGTATTTCCTCTCCAATGCAAGTTCCTCAACCGAAAAACCCCAAACTTTGACAAAGTAATGGTGAAAAATTGAATTTTTGGTGAGTGGGTGAATGAGATAGTGAGGAAATCTCTCTAAAATGCTTTTGAAAGTGAAAGAAGGGTGCTAGGGCTTAGGGAGACCGCTTAAGCGAAATGCAAAGAAGAGTTTCAAAGTGTCAAATGTGAAAAACCGCTCAGCTTTTAAGGAAAGCCAAACCCCTCAACGCTGCAACCGCTCAGCGGCAAAATGCACCGCTCGACGGTTTGCGTGCGATTTCTCTTCTTCCTCTTTTTGCTTTCTTTTGAGTAATCTTTCCCTCTAGCACTTAATTTCAACCTTCAATTTTTCAAATACATACCTTTCCCCTCTCATATGCAATCATTAACATGTAATGTAGTTAACACAGGAGGTAAACAAAACAATCAACTGGATTGCCTTCCAGGTAGCGCTTGTTTAACGTCACGAGCCTGACCCAAACCTATTTAGCACTCATCAGTAAGTGCTTCTCCTTCCAACACCCTTCAGTAGGTGTACTTACCTTGTATCCTTCAGTGGACACATAAGAGATTTAGCATCCCTCAGTAGATGCTACCCAATACAAAAATAAGAAAATTTATTCATGATTACATCACCAAGATTTAAAAATTTAAAGTACAAAAATATTGTTCTTGGATCACTAGGGTGCCTCCCAATAAGCGCTCTTTTTATGTCACTAGCTTGACCCGATAGAATTCAAACACCCATCAGTAAGTGTTGAAACTCCTCTTGCTTGACATTCTATTTTTTTTTCTTCTTCCTTCTGAATTTCTTCATAAAGTTGAGAACACCAAGCACATATCTCCATGTATCAATCATAGGAACTTTAATCTCCAATTTCTTGAAGATTTCAATATACCACTTAAACTTTTTTTCTTTCCTATGATATTTCTTTTGAAGAGGAAGAAGTTTTGCATATAATTTTTTCTTCTTTCCTTTCTTCCTCAACTTTCTCTTTTTCATTTTTCTTTCTCTCTTTATTTTCACAATTTTTCTCTTTTTTTCTTCTCTCTTAACCACTGTTTTTTTCCCTCATCATCATTATCTTCCTCAACCAACTTTTCTGTTTCTTCTTCCTTTAAATCTTTCTCTATCTTTTCTTCCACAATCTTCTCCTCCTTTTTCTCCATGTTTTTCTCCTTTATCTTTTCTTCATATATCTCTATCTTTTCCTCCTCTATCTTTTCTTTAGCAACAACCTTTTCTGTTTCTATCTCTTCTATATTTTTCACCTCTCTCTCTATCTTCTCCCCATCAACAACCTCATCAATTGATGTCTCCAAATTTCTGAAGGTAACTTCATAGCTCCTGGAATCGTACTTCTCCAAAAATTTGTCAAAATTTTCTTTAGATCTTTTGAGTTGTTCTCCCAAATCAGCTATCTTTTGGCATAGTTGTTGCTCTTCCTCCCACGTTACTATTGGTGAAGAGAATTGTTGCTGCCAGTGATATTGTTGCATCTCTTCCATGCTTCTGTGAGAAGAAAATCTTGTATACATGTCCTGCAGAAAAAATTCGCCATTCTTTGTATTCTCCTCTATGCTTTGGACATGGTATACTCCCGAATTCATGACCTTCTGAAAAAGTTCATCAGCCTCTGCACTCCTCTTAATCAGAGTAAATAGTGGCTCTACAACTTGCCCAAATTGGCTTTGATCCATGTATGAGTGAGGTTCCTACCAATGGTTGAAATTATTTTTGTAGAATTGAGTGCCCATATAATCAAATTCTTTTCCATACTGCATCTTGCAAACATTAGGCACAAAACCCTAGTAGCACTTTTTTTTTATAAAAAGAAAAAAAATAAAAATATAAGATATATATAATCAAGTCAAACTTAATCAGTTTACACTACTAGATAAGTTAAACCACGAGTCCCCAACAACGACGCCAAAAACTTGTTAAGTCCCTGGCAAGCGTACCAGATTGTTATCAAGTAATATAAACGGGTAAGTCCGAGTATCGTTTTCCCAAAGGACTCTTAGGCCTTAACTTTCATTTAACCTAATCGTGTAAGACTTGAGAAAAGAATAAATTTGGTGGTTGTATGCAAAGAACAAAAATAAACATGCAATGCAATTGATTCAATTGGTTTTGAGAACTATGGATGAATGGTGTTGTTAGGGTTTACAATTTCATCTTATCCACTCTCATATATCTACTCTTCTTATTTAATTCACTTGTTTA
>NW_014542216.1:292211-326106 GCF_000741045.1 Vigna radiata var. radiata
CATTGAGCGCAAATGAGAACCCAACAATTGATAAACAAGTATATGACAAGCATATGAAATAAATAAGAATTTCAATATATATGAGAGTTTCAAAAGATTACATTGTTCCCCAAAAACAAAGGGTTTAGTTCACCATAATCATGGTGAAACTAGATGAAAATAATGAAAGAATGAAAGAGATAACCCTAAACTTGGTTGAATGGAGCCTAAGCATCAAAGGAACCTCCTCCAAGGTGTGTGGAATAGCTCTGGACGTTCTCTCTGCCAAAAGAATCCCTATTTAATTCGCACTGGGTTATATATAAGCCCAAAAAGATAATAGATAGATAACAGAAAGATTTACAAAATCTAGCTAACAAAACAGAAAACCGCCCAGGCGCCTAATTTGACCTCTGTCCGTTCAGCGGTCAGTTTTGCCGCTGAGCGGTTTGCCTCTAATCGCTCTGAGCGCTCAGCGGACCATTCTGGCGCTCAACGGCTTGTTTGACCCTTCTTTTCATCATTTTTCTCCTTCTTTCATGGGTCTAAGTCCACCTTACATCACTTTCATCTTTAATTCATCCAAAAACCCTGCAAAACAAGCATAATATGTCTAAAACCATCTTTTGACTCTCAAGAGACTCAACTTAAGTGTTTTACTTGATTTAGAGCTCATTCTAAGGCTCAAAGGGTGTGTTTTACTATCAAATTTAAGTATGAAAATAACGGTTTTTAGACCATTATCATATATACCTTTACAAAGTTTCTTGAATCACAAGGAACGGAAATTGTAAGTGCAGCAGAAAATACAAAGTTGACTATGAAAGCAGTAAAGTCGACTTAATGTAAAAGTGTAGGGAAAGAGAAATGAAACGCATATTTTTATACTAGTTCGACCTCAATGCCTACATCTAGTGTCCTTCCATAATTCGGAAGAAAATGCACTATAATTGTCAAGGTTTTTATATCAAGGCTTTTATAGAGACCTCTACGTCAAAAATGTAAAACACCTCTCTAACCCTCTAACCAAAATATAGGCAATACACACAAAAAGATTTGCAGCAAGATATCCCCTCTTCTGCAATCTTCAACCCACTTTGAACAATCCTCAAAGTGTACAGACTCCACAAGTCAACCCCTGCAATCCCAACAAGAAAACAACAACAATTTTTACTAAGATTGATAGAAATATTGATCAGCAGATGAGCATCGTAATGTGCAGGGTATAATCAGCCAATAAGCACCAGAAATCTTTCTCCTTCAAAGAACCTCTTCAAAGATAGATCACCACGTTCTTCTTCATGAGTTCTTAGAGCAAATTCTCAGAGATCATGATCTATAAATCAAAATGAAAGTGTTATAATTTCCAAAGTTCTTTTGATCAACTGAGTCACGTCTATTTATAGTTTTCTATAAATCAGACGCTCTTGTAGTCGACTAGGCTACTAATAAAGTCTGCTATCATCAGACAGTTATAACAGATAAGTGAAATTGTAGTAGTCAACAACAACCAAATTGATTTTTCATTTATTACAATTGACTAACGATAAATGTTCTAACTGATTTTTGACATATAGTCGTTACTGTACACAAGCATAAGATATTTCAAATCAAATAACTAACTAAGTCGGATCCACTGCGCATGTAGTCGACTTAGGCACTTCAGCACAGTTTAAAAATCTTTTCAATGCAAAATCACACATAGCACTGCTTTTGAAAATCTGTGCAAAGTCACGAGTTTAAATCGACCTGCTTCATAATGAAGTCGACTTAAAACTTGCAGATTTCCCACACATTGCGAGTTCATCAAAGTGCATGTGGTTTTCCTTTTCATAACCAAATGTAATGCAAACACAAGTGATGTATCAAGTATAAGGTTAGTGAGTATGCATACATATACCAGAAACAACACATACATGTTCAATTAAAAAATGTTCACAATAAAGCATAGAACATGTAACAATACATTTCTTATTAATAATGTGTTGTCAGGATAAAAAAACTACAATGATTAGAGCACTGTGAGATTAAGGTTAGCTAAACTAGTGCTTTCCTTATTGATAACGGTTTAAAACACCGTTATTTCTGATGTAATTTTGCTACTAAAAATAACCTTTTTCACTTAAAAACTTGCTTGGACTCATGCTTTTTCATTTAAGTTGTGTGAATAAGAGAGTTGAGGTTGACTTTAATGGTTTTATGAGTAATTCCCCTTGTTTTGGCAAAGATTGAGGTAATTCTGTAAGTAGAGATGAAAAAAATAAGATGGAGCTCAGAATGGCCTAAAAAGGCTTTAGAAGGAACGAAAGCACGAAGCTCGGGCATCCAGACCCAAAGCTTGGGCGAAGAAAATCGACGTCCACCGCCCGGGCGGTGGCCCTAGCTGCCCAGGCGGCGGGGCCTCGAAGCTTGGACGACCAAACTCGAAGCCCGGGCCTTACATGAGGTGTGCTGACTGCCTAGGCGTCCTCTTGGACCACCTGGGTGTCAACTTTCGTGGATCGGGCCCTGTTTCTGTTCTATTTCGATTCTTTTGGACCGGACCCTGTTTTGGCATGCCTCTAACACTATTTAAAGGACCCTAGGGCTCTAGTTTTTGTATCTCTGGTAGAGAAGAGCATAACAATACACTCTTTAGCCAATTCTTAGGCTTTCTTTCTCATTCTTTCTTCCATTGTTCATAGAGTTCCCCCATGTCTATCGGGAACTAATTTCTATTTGTTGTTGGGGGATGATGTAACCTTGTAAACTCTCATGTATTTGAATTGATTCTTAATTCCATATGCTTTTTCATTAATTTTTAGAGTAATTCATATGTTTCAGTGCTTGCTGTGTTTAACTCATTCATTAGCATGATTTATGAATTGCATGAGTGCTGGGAGGTTCCTCACGATTCAGGTTCTTGTTGAGGGTATGAGTCTTAGTTGTCTTAATCTCTTGTTCTTCACATCTTATTAACAGGAATGCTAGGAATTATATGAACTGGTAATTAGGGACAAACTTATTTATCGAGGGATCAAGTTTAAGTGATTTAGTGAGAGACGTTGGCATTAATGCATAAAGAAGAATTCTTATATACATGAGAGGGAACTTGGTGAAATCTTACCCCAACAACATACTGTTAACTCTTTGGCAAGTGTACCAAATCGTCTAAAGTAATAAACCGGTAAGACCGGAAATCGTTTCCCAAGAGACTCGTGTAACTAGACAATCGTATAATTTCTAACTAACCTAGACTAAAGAATGTTTCCATAATTTGAGTTTTGGTGAAATTAAAGTAACTATAAAACATAAATGATAAGAGTGATCTTAAGCACTCAAACACTTTGAAAAGGAGAGATTAGAAATGCAATGGAATGATATTGTTGGGGGTATGCTTTCACCGACTTCACTCTTATGTAAATAAAATTACTTCCTCTTCATTAAATTGTCAAAGTCAATCTACTAAATTACTCATACCCCAATCCCTTGGTAGAAAGAGTCTAGACTTCCTTATTAAGCTTCAATCCCTTGGAAAACCTAACAATTAGTTCCGCATTAAGAAATGAGATTTTAAGACAACCAAAGGGCCTAGTTCTATCCCTAGATACTATTTCCTTTAGGTGTTTAACCCAAGTCCGGATTTACCCAACATTTCCCAATATTAAGCAACCCTAAAATCAAGTTATGAGTAGCAATTTCACAACAAGCATTAAGAGAAGAAATCAAACACTGGCAATCAATGAAAGAGGCATATTTTCATTCAAAACAAAATGATTTACATAAAAGTTCAGTGGCTACAACAATCCCCCAACAACAATGAAACTAGCTCTCCATGAATGGAGAGCTTGAGCTTACAACAATGGTGGAAATTGAAGAAGAAAGGAGACACAAGGATGAAGAAGGAGTGTTCCCACAGCTCCAAGCTGCCTCCAAGAGCTCCAAAATGAGAGAAAACGAGTATGGGTGCAAAGAGATTCCAAGCCCCTCGCGTTTTAGGCCTAAAAAGACCTAATTTTTCCACATCAGCATTGCCACCGCTCAGCTGCATCTCAACTGCACCCCAGCTGCAGATTTCCAGAGAGCTGGGCGCTCAGCTGCACCTCAGCTGCACCCCAGCTGTAGCTTTCTAGAGAGCAGGGCGCTCAGCTGCACCCTAGCTGCACCTCAGCGACAGCCTTCCAGAGAGCAGGGCACTCAGCTGCACCCCAACTGCATCCCAGCTACAGCATTCCAGAGGAGAATGGGGCTCAGCTGCACCCCAGCTGCACCCCAGCGGCAGCATCAATCTTTGCTCAATATTTCCTCTTTTACATTCATTCTTGCTTCTGTGGTTCTTTCATTCGTCGGTTTGGCCAACAAGCTTCATGTACATAATCTAACAACCAAAAAGTGGAGATTAGTGAAGCAATTTAAATGAATTCAACTAAAGATGTAGCTACTTAGAAACTTAACAAATTGAGGCATAAAGAAGGTATAAAGCTAAGAAAGAGTTGACATTTTCTCTCAATTCACTACTGAAATCATAGGAGAATATGTCATTATCACATACTTATCTCATATTAATCAACCTCCGTTCATCTCTATGCTCTTTTGCCATTGATCAATTGCATTTTTATTTTATTTATTATTTTTGCACACAAACCCAATGATCTCTTTTATTTTATTTAAGTCTTAATTAATCTTGTTATCACACGATTGTTTAGCACCGAGAGTCCTTTGGGATGCAAAACTTCGTCTTACCATTTAATATTACTTTTTCGACTCGGTACACTTGCCGATTTGTTCCAACACTTATCAACAATCTCCCCCTTTCTTGATGATGCACAACCATGATTAATTGTTCCAACACTAAGAACAATTATAGATGACAGAAAACGTCAACAAAAAACAAACTTGAGACACTGGACACATCTGTACAAGATAGTTATATTTCCTATGTCTCTAAATTGATTCAGAAGGATTCCACAGAACCCTCTTTAGAAGAGTTTTCTGCCTCTAGTTGCTAATCACCCTGATGCATCCTTGCAAGATTATCATACTTGTCATGCAAGATTCTTATTTGCTCAGTTGCATATTTTTTAAAATTTGTTTCAGGAAAGAATTTTGTGCAGCTCACCAGTTTAGTAGGAGTACTTCCTGTGTTGTATTCAGTGTCATAATTTCCCAGAGACACGACTGAGTCTTGGTCAAACATATTTGATGAACTCCATAAACATTTATGTTCATTTGTGATATCCACACCAGTAACACTAGCACTTTACTTACAAACACCACATATGAAAGGTACAATGATTTGTTTAGAGTAGCACTTTTGATATGATCCTTCACAACCTACAACCAATTTGTGGGTATATTCTTCTTGATTGCGTGAAGAAGATAGATGTCTTCACCAGTCATTCTATCATTTTTTATCCTTCATGGTAGTATAATCCGAGCCAAAAGATAGGCAACTATTTTCTCTTCTTTCATTAATCCTTCGTGTGCAAAGAACTTTTCAGTTGAGTACATTCCAGGAAATCTCAGTCAGTCCTTGTATAACTTTCTCTTGTTAAGCAAGGTATTAGTTTGAGCAGAAGATAAAGGCGATGAGGCTCCTTTTGATGGCAAACTTGTGATGATATTCCACATAAAGTCGTCAATGTGAATGTCAACACCCTTCGCTCTTGAACAGATGTTGTCTTGAACCACCCTTAGATTATGATAAAATACTTTCACCAATTCTGGGTACCAATATCCCTTCATTTGCACAAAGATCGACAATCCCTGCCTCTCTAACCAATCAGGAAACATAAACCCTTCTTTTTCAAACAAGCTTAGATTCAGATTCATGGGAGAAGAAACAATCTTTACAGTTGCACCAAGAAATCTCTTACGAGTTGCTTCGTCACTAATCCATCCTGTCAGATCTGACCTTCTTTATTCAGATATACCTTTTCCCTTGTTTTCAATTCCAGAACGACTTGAGGATGCCATAGAGAGAGGATTCTTGAAACTTTCTTTCTCAGTGTAGAGTACAAGGGAAATTGACAAGACAGGAACGCATAACACATCACCCAACTTATGTAGACCATCACTCAGAAGAGAAAAGGCGCGAAAGATAAAACCCAAAAATGACCCATTTGAAATTTTCAAGCTTTAAGGCCCAAAACAAAGTAGTATAGCCTATTTGAGTAACCACAAAGTTGACTGTAGTATGACATGGATTTCAAAAATAAGGTACATACACATAGAAACACAGTCGACTGAGCTCATAATAAAGTCGACTAAAAGTCTGAAAATCATTTTTCATATAACAGATTTAACCAAGCAATCATATAATCAACAAAAAACCAATTTTCAAACAATCAATCTATTCATACATGATGGAGTAATCTAATCGCTAGTGCAAAACCGGCGTATAACGTCACGCGATCAACGTCGCACCGCCCAATTAACAACGTTAAAAATGATCGGTGGCATTTCCGTAAATAAATTCAATCGCTCCACGTCCTTTACTAAAAAAGTTCACCGTCTAATATTTATTAACATCAAACAAATCCCATATAGACGTAATCTATAACGTATTAACGTCAAACATGGGCCAGAATGACATAAAACAATGACCTTAGAATCACTTAACGTCAAATTAAGAAACAACTAACAGTCAATTTAAAATAAAAAATAACAAAATAGTGTTTTACTTCCAGCAGTGTTACTCCTACCCACATTTGACGTCAACCATTCTAAATATTCGACATTTTATATGCTAGCAAGAAAAGAGTGAATCCTTTTTTTATTGTTTATTTCTTTTCTCTTTTAAACCAAACAAAATGTCACCCACTTTATGGTCTCGACGTTTATACCAATATAGAACATCGTACAATTTGGGGTTAGACGTGATGGTCGTCAGTGTACAAAACCTTAGTGGTTTACTTCCAGCAGAATTACTCCTATCCACATTTGATGTCCACCATGACAAATATTGACGTTTTATATGCTAGCAAGAGTCCCTTTTTATTCTTTATTTCTTTCCTCTTATAACCCAAACAGAATGTCATCAACTTCATGGGGTCGACGTTTAAACCAATATAGAACGTCGTAGAAGTCGGGGTTGGATGTGATAGTCGTAATAAACCAACCAAATAACGTCGAACTGTTTTATCAATTTGATGTGTTTTTTTTTTCAGAAATATAATAAAACAGAACAAAACAAGGACATCACAACTTAATACTTGGACTCTAAGACCCTATTCTGATTCAAACGTCGTCCTAGAATCTTCTTCAATAGACTCTTCATCGGAATCCTCTATTTCTGGGTTGTTATTAATCAACTTCTGATAGAGCACATCCACTTTCTTTTCAAGTATCATATCCCTCTCTGCCCCTTTATTAAATTGTTCAACTAAAAATCTTTCAAAATTTGTTCCATGAATGAAGCTGGTGCGATCTTCATTTAATGTAGGTGAGCTTCCTGAACTTGGAACCATATCCTTGAAGCATAATCCGTTCATAGTCTTCACAAGGCCAATGGATTCCAGGGTCATTTTATTAATCACATTTGATAGGTCACATGAGACTTTCCTTTCCCCAATTACATCAACACCTTAAAGAGTCAAAATCTTACTGATAAGCACCCCATATGGCAAGGTTCTTGCTTGATTGAATCCACCTTCAATCATGTGATCCTTTATTACCTGAACCCAATTGGTAGGAATGTCATTTTTAATTGCATACAATAGAAAAACATCTTTTGTTGTCATCTTGTCTCGCAAGATTCTTCTAGGGAGAATCAACCATGCAAGAACGTGTGCAATCATTTTCTCTTCGTTGTTCAATCCATCTTGAACATATAATCTTTCTATTGTGTACCTTCCCCGAAACCTGAGCTAGTTTCTGTACACCTCATCTTTCTTTAGCCACATATTTTTTTTCAGAGTTATTAACATAAGAGTGCAATCCTTCAGCTTTCAGTCTTGTTACTTGCAACCAGACATTGTCATCAATGTAGATATTTACACCTTTCACCCGAGAGTGAATGACCCCATTAATGTCTCTTAGATTGGTATAGAAGACTTCTACTAAGTCTGGGTAGCAATCCCCTTTCGTTTGCACAAATGTTGTAAGACCTTGAGTTTCAATCCACTTTTGGAAGTGAAAACCCTCTCTTCTATACATATCAAGATCCAGATATCTGTAAGAAACAACAGTTTTGACCCTCTTCCACCTTCGAAACACCTCACGAGTTTCTTCATCACTGATCCATCCTAAAGGATCAGCATTCCTTATGGCATTGACAGCTTTGCCTTTTCCTCTTGAGGAAGATGATGAAGAAGCCATTTTGAGTTTGGATTCTAGACGGTCTTACATAGTGCTACGGTTTAGTGTTGTGCAATACAGAAACAACTTCGTGTAAATAATATTTTCAAATTTAGTGTATATAAGGTTGCGCAACGTCAGGCTTTCAACGTCAAATAACAAAACAACCAACGTTAACAATAATTAGTTGCATTGGTGTAAATAAATTCATTCTCTCCACGTCGTTTGGTTTCTACAACAGTTGTCTTAAAGGAAACAATGACATTACAACACGTCCGTTAAGAAAACAATTGGCTCTAATACAAAATAAATAAACACTAAATAGTAACTTCATTTCATGTTAACAAGTAACCAGTTGAGATTACTTAACAACAGGTAGCATTATACAAAGTAATTAACTTCCATCACAATCAAATTGCATCAAATGATTCATAAGGGGTCTAATGCTTATTATAAGTTACCAAATACATGACCTATTTCTTTTTGTTTGACATGGAATAAGCACTAAATTGATCCGCATACATTATCATCATTCAACTCAAAAATGCACTTTAGTCAACATACATGCATTGATACCTTATTATTGCATCAACAGTCAACTATAATTCCCATTAGATACATTTTACCAATCAAGTACTGCAAAATTGGGTTTTACTCATTAAGCACCCTTCAAGTACTACAAAATTTGCCGTGCACAAATCCTGTTGAATAGAAACACATATAACTCGTCCAAACAGAACAATAATTGAATCAAGTTTAGAAATTTAAAAGTTATTCAACCATAGCTAATCTATACAGCCTACACACTCTCATTGTTATTCGCACACACCTATAAATCTCATTGACCCCCTAATCTCTTATCTCACATCATACTTCCAATCAAACATTTCACCTCACCTTCTCTCAACCTTCCTCTACAACTACCCTTCCTCCTTTGTTATATTTACATTCCCTCTTCCGAACACTCTCACACACACTCATCCAAATGGTCGTCTCGGATTTTGAAGGCTTCAAGAAAAGATTGGAGCTTCATAACTAGACATTGTATTTATGGAGTATACAGTTTAAGTTTTACAGGACAACCATCCTCGTTTTATCAAATAAAATATGTATATAACAGTTACAGTAATGGACTTAGGTTCCTTCAACTAGTAGCAATCATGCAAAACATAGTCATTAAACCCAAATATTCACGCAACCCATATGCTAAAATAAAATAAGTATAACCATAACACTACCAAGACACTATAACTCATAGTTGCAAAATTTAAACACTCACTAGAGGAGTGTCATTCTCCATCAGGTTTTGCCCTAGCAACGAAGCTTGTGAGAGCGGGTTCCTAAATTCACTACACGAATAGAGATCCTACACCCAGTACATCAATGGCGTGATCAACACCTAATAAAAGCTTTTTTTCAAGAAAATAGGGCAAAGGAGAAACGAAATAGAGAAGAGAAAGACGGACAAGAACGTGATACCTGAAAACAATAGCCCTAAAATGAAGGAGCCCTAAGGTAATGATGGAAGAGCAACTCTGAGAAGAGGCCTGAAGGCGCGATTTGAACTGTAATGAGGCTCCTCTGGTGAAGAAACACAGTGGAATGATGTAAATTGGGAAGAGAACTCGAGACCAGTAGCCGAATCAGTGGAGAACGAAAGCAAACCCTGAGAATCCAGGAATACTCCAAAAACGGAGAGGATTAGTGTAAATGGATCGATTAATTAGTGTAAATGTAAGATTGATTAGTGTAAATGATGCTAATCGAAGAATCAATCAGTAGAAAGGCTTTTAATCGATAGAAAAGAGGATATAATCGGTTTAAAATGAAGCAAATGTTGAAAAAAGGTTTGAACCCTAACTAGAGATGTAGATCGACTAATGAATCGATAGAACAAACGTTCTACGGTTGCAAAGGCTATGGAAAAGCTAAATATGAAAGAAGAAGAAAATTGTGTGAAGAAAAATGGCTTGCGAATGAGGAGCTCTTGAGTGGAAAGAGGAACCTCGAGGAAGAAGAAATGTGAAAAATGAGAGCAAACCTGAAAGGAAGATAACGTTCAAGACAAAGGAGATAGGCCACACGCACGCACTGATGAAAACTAAGAAAAAGCACGAAGGAGGGATCAAGACGTTCACGTCGAATTGAAGGAGAAGCATGAAGAGGAGTAAAGATGAGGAAGAAGCTTAAAGAAGAGAGAAAAGTGAAGAAGGTTAAGGAAAAAGGGTTCGAGGAAATAGGCTTCTAAATAATCCATTGAAACTTTACTTTTTTTTTAAATTAATGATTTTTCAAATTCGTATGTAATATCGGTAGATATAACTTGTTTTTGGTTATGTATGGATTATAACAATTACATACAAATTTTATCTTTGAAACTGTTCCCGCCATCACGTGCCAAAATTATCTACAGACCTTATATACAGATTTTCAGTAGATAAAAATCCTATATAATTTATTTTTCGAAATCCGTATATAAAATCCGTATGTAATACTTGCATTACATACAAATTAAAATCCGTATATAAATATTTGTATGTAAATGCAATATTTCTTGTAGTGGCGACGTCCGTGGAGTTTGGATGAGAACGAAGGCAGCGACGCTTTGGCGAAAAGGCTTGCGGTGGAGGTTTAGCGGCGATTTGGGATTGTTCTATGGAAGATGGGTGTTGGCTTGATCCGATGGTGCGGCGGCAAGGTGGTTGTTGGTGGTAGATTGTGCTTTAACCCCTCAACAAGAAGAACATTTTTAATTTCATAAGATGAAGGACTTTTAATTTCACATTTACCAATGATCTTTCCTTTGTTGTTGTCGCCATATGTAACATGACCAGAAGTTTTGTAAGAGATATTAGAGAATTTTGTAGAATCCCCTGTCATGTGTCTCGAGCATCCACTGTCCAAGTACCACATGGATCTTTTTGTTTCTTCTTTCAGATCTACTTTTGCAACTTTAGATTTTTCCATCATAATAAGATCCTTTTCAGACACAGTCTTCTTATTATCACTTTGACTCATTTGGCTTTTCAGACACAATCTTGTAAATCTATCAGCATGCAGATTGATTCTTTGTGATCAAGGACCAAATTTACCTCCATAGGTTGCCTTGTCTTGCAAGATTCCTGTTTCAAAAGATTCATAGAACCCATTAGTAATAGAATTTGATTTTTCATTGCAAGTAGATGATATCAATTCAAGCGCAGACTCACATATCCTTCTTGTTTGAGTAACAAAAGCCATTTCCAGGAATATAGTCGATTCAAAGAAAACAGAAGTCAACTAGTTTTTCAAATATCTTATGAAAACCAGCTCTGGTGCCAATTGTTGGAAAAAGAATGGCTTAGTTTCAACACCAAGAGGGGGGGGGGCGTGAATTGGTGATGTTCAAAAATCAGAGTCTTTTTCAAATTTTTTTCGCACAGTATAAATCTTTCAAAGTTTTCTTGAAACTCAAGGAAAAAGATAAATCAGTGTAGTGGAAATATATAGTTGACTATGCAGAATGTAAAGTCGACTTAAAGTAAAGAGTTCAAGGATAGAGAAAATCAAACACATTTTTATATTGGTTCGGCCCAATGCCTACATCCAGTGCCTTTCCACAACCAGGAAGCCAATGCACTATATTATTCAAGGTTTTTACACAAGATTTCTATAGAGACCTCCACGTCAAAAGTATAGACAATCTCTCTAACCCTCTAACTAAAAGTATAGGCAAGAACACAAAGATTTGCATCAAGATATCCCCTCTTCTACAATCTTTAACCCACTTTGAACAATTCTCAAAGTGTACAGAACTTCACAAGTTCTCTTCCTATAATCCCAAAAGGGCAGTCCAATCTCCAATAGATTGACAAAAGTCTTGATCAATATGATGAACACCAGTAGTTCAAAATTTGATCAAACAGTAAGCGCAAATCACTTCCTCCTAAAGAAACTCTTCAAAGAAATATCTCCATCGTCTTCTTGATGAGTTCTTGGAGCATTTTCACAAAGATCACAATTTGAAATAAAAGAATGAAATTGTTAGTATAGCCAAAGTCTTTGTGAATTACAAAGTCATCTCTATTTATTGTTTCTATAAAATAGACGCTCCTATAGTCGACTTTGCCACTAATGTAGTCGATTGTCACCAGACGGTTATAACAATTAATACAATTAGCAGCAATCAAACCAACCAAATTGATTACACATTTAATTTAGTTGCATTTAATGCTTGAATACAGAATTAAAATATAGTCGTTATAGTTCACCAACATTAACAAAATTTCAAAACATAACTAAGTCGAATTTCCTGCGCATGCAGTTGACTTTAACACTTCAAATCAGTTTTGAAAATCTTTTCATTGCAAAATAACTCACAACACTGTTTTGAAATTCTATGCAAAGTCACGAGTTTTAATCGACTTACTTCATAATGAAATCGACTTAAAACTTGCAGTTTTGCCACACAATACAAGTTCAAGTAAGTGCATGTAGTTTTTCTTTTCTGAAACATATGTTATGCAATAACAAATGATTTATGAAGTAGAAAATCAGTGAATATGCATACATATACGAAAATCAACATAAACATGTTCTTCAAGATTTCATACACAATAAAGATTTTAACATGTAACACATATCAATACATGTGTTATTAATAATGTGTTGTCATCATCAAAAACCAGAACACTGTGAGATTAAGGTTTAGGTAAACCAATGCTTCCCTTATCAACAATCTCAACATCTAGGTATTATAAGAATTGAGCGTTTAAATCAATCTCTCTTGGACACTTTTAGATAAGACATCGTCTAGCCAAAAAAGGTATGAAATTCATCAAGGATATTTTGCTAGTTCCAAATCTTAAAGAGAATCTTTTAAGTATTGGCCAAATGATTAAGAATGGATATTCTCTTCATTTTGAGAAAGATATATGCAAAATGTATGATAGTAAAATGATAAAAATTAGCCAAGTAAAAGGGGAGAAGAGAAATAGAAGCTTTCATATAAGCTTTAAACGTGGAACTAATGTTGCCATGAAGGCAAAATTTACTGACTCACGACTTTGGCATAGGAGATTTGACAACTTCAACGCACTTTCCTTAAAGCTTTTATATATAAAAAAAAACATGATGAGAGTTTTTCCATGCTTGAAGGTAAATAATGAATCATGCGAAGGATATCTCCTTGACAAAACAACACCGAGTACCATTCCCGTAGAAAAAGCATGGAGAGAAAAAGACTAACTAAAGTTAATTCATACTAATGTTTGTAGATGGATGAGGATACCTACACATCACAAAATAGGCATTTCATCCTCTTCAATGATGACTTCTCTACAATGACATGGGTCTATCTCTTAAAGTAAAAGTCAAAAGTCTTTGGGATATTCAAGAAATTCAAGCCCCTTTGTCGAGAAGTACAATTGACAATAGATAAAAGTACTTAGAAATTATCATGGAAAGGAGTACACGTGTCACGAGTTGCAAATTCTACGAAGATGAAAGCATAGAGCGATAATTGATAATCCCATATACTCCACAACAAAATTGTGTGTTAGAGAGAAATAATTCCACGATCATTGAGATGGCAAGATCAAAAATAAAAGGGAAAAGTATGTCTAACACTTTTTGAGCTGAAGTAGACTACACTACAGTTTACATTCTAAACAGATGTCCAACTAAAGCATTTCAGAACAAAACTCCAATCGAAACTTGGAGTGCAAAGAGTGCATCAGCTAAACATCTAAGAGTATTTGGATATGTTTGCTATATTCACATTCCAAACCAAAAGAGACAAACTAGAAGACAATACCGTATAAGGTATCTTCTTTGGATGTAGTACATAATCAAAAGACTAGAGAATGTACAATCTTTAGAAAAATAAGCCATCTATCAATAAAGACATTGAAGTATATGAAAATGCTACTTGAAACTAGGAAAAAGAGTGATTGAGAGGAAGATTTTATACATGTCGTTCAATCAACCTATTATAAGCCAAGAAGATAACAATATACATGCTTTAGAATTTCTTGCAACTCCAACAAGAAGAATCATCACTTGAATCTACTTCGAGACAAATCAAATCTCTGGAAGTCATATATGAATCTTGTAATTTGGTCATACTAGAGCCCACAAGCTTTGAAAAAGCCTCAAAACAAGAAAAACAAGTCAATGAAAATGGAGGAAGAAGATCAAATTAAAGATATTTACATAGGTGTGACAAGGACAAGGTGTAAACTATTATGTGCTATGCTTGGAATTACTGAATTTGGATAAAGGAGAAGTATTAAAGTGTAATATAATTTCTAAAAGAATATAATTTCCAACTATTTTCACATTCTACTATCTCGATTTTTCTCTAGTTTATAACTATTGCCTTCACCACATAAAAATACTATCAATTTGGGATTTTGTTTAATTGGTCAAATCCTTCCCCAGTTGCTTATTTTCCCTCTTAGTTTTTTTATGCCAATGTGCAGATGAACAAGCTACTCTTCATAAATAAATAAGTCAAAGTTTATATATCATTGGCTGATATTTTAATAATGCTAGTAGTCCGTTTTGTGGATATTTTATTATATAGTTTCGTTTACTTACCAAAATTACATTTATTTTATATTGTACTAACTACGGTATACCCTACCTACAATATTTAAAATCTGTTGTATTCAATCTCTTTCTGTTATATTATATTCAAATTCTTTTTATAATATCTATGACAACAGATCCATAAAATTAATCCGTAAACGAGATATAACTTGCAATATCATTTGCTAAAATAGTATATTAATGAAGTGCAATTTGGGCATTAGAATGGATTAGTGTTCATACGATGGTGTTGCTTTAAAAAACTGGTTTTAGCTTGAGGAATTTTTATATAAAAGCATGGCTCATTGTGTCAGAAGAATCAGAAAGCAGTTTTCTGCTGTGGAACACCGGGACTTTGGTTGTTAAGGTGATTTAACTGCTGAACATTAATCCAATTCACCATCTCAGGTTCCTTCTCCTCCTTTCCTCTATTTAGGTTTTATCTTTTGTATGAAGTATCTACTTATGCTTTAATATCAATTTTGGAAGTTTCAATCCCTATTGCATTATTGACAAATGATTATTAGAGAAACTCTTTTATCACCTTTTAACAAACACTTATGTTAAAATTTAAGTTTAATTATTCATCTGCTTCCCATTTTGGTGGGCATGTTTTAAGTTGATCTCTATTTTTAACAAAGTTTTAATTATGTCATAATTTTTTTGAGAGTCTCAATTAGGTTTTTTTTTAAAAAAAATATTCTAACAACATATCATGTGTTAATATATAGTTTTTTTATTTTTTTAAATTTTTTTCAACTTTTAAAAACAAAGTAAAAGTGTTTGTTTCCACGCGTCTGTGTCTTGTGTACTCTATTAATATCAATGTCTTTCATATATGTGTCTTTATTCGTTTTAGTTCCAATTTTTCACAAAAATGAAAAATCATTATCTCTCTCCAAATTAAGACAAAACTTATTATTTGTATAATATTATACTGATATTTTTATTAAAAATGATTTTTAAAATATTACATTAAATATTGTTAACTCATATTTTATTCATCTATTTTTTAAGATTAAAACTAAGTATAAATAAAAGAATATAAAAAGTAAAAAAAAAAAACTACAAACCAACATGTAATATATGAGTTAACATAATTAGTATTATACTAACATAAATAACAAAATTACATCACATTTTTAAAACTAGAAATCCAATTAAAACAATTAAAATCTAATTGAAATTTTCAAACAAATAATGTTTAAACCTTAATATAATTATGATTTATAACATATATTTATCAGAATCAATTAACTTGAATTACAATATTAGGTTTTACATTATTAATTTATAATTAAAGTCATAAAATTTATAATGATAATGCGTTCAATCATAATTTAAAATATTTTTTAGTATTATCGTTTAACTAACTAGAATCATTTTTATTTTGTTTTAGTAGCTTCTCCTTTATCCAATTATTTCTTGTATTAGGATTTTTTTTCAAAAATAGAATAATTTACTCCGTTAATAAAAAAAATGGAATAATTTACTCCCTACATTACAAAATTGGGATGATTGGCATAAAATTTACAAATCAAGACTAAGAAGTCATGGCTCTTGATGACTTTCTAATTAAAGTCGCCATGAATTTTGACAACTTCTTTAAAAAAATTATGAAAAAAGTATGCAATTATGAACGGATATAAGTTATCAGAAATTTCTAAAATTATTTGGTATTGCATATTTTTTTGACAAATTAATGACAACTTCAGATTCGTCAATAATTGCCATGTCAAAAACAATTGTTGACGGATATAGGCCCTCAGCAATATGCCATAATATGCAAAACAAATTCAATTGCACTAGGTATCATTTGGTTTTCATCATATTAAATTAGACAATCTCAGACAATGAAAATCATAGAATCCTTATACATCCAAACATCAACAAGCAATGCATTAGTCACAACCATATCATTAAAAACATAATATAATGTCATAAATACAAAAGTATAGAAGTGTTTTCAAATCTTATAATATGTACATAAACTAATTAAATATATAATAATCGTCATAGTTATCAATAGAGTTATTTTCTTCTTCTTCTTCATGTTCTTACTGCATTGGAGGTGATTGCATTAGGGAGCATTGTTGTTAGGACAATGTTGGGGTGGACTAAGGCTATTGGACCATAGGCTATGCATTTGGAGGCAAGAACCTCGTGATCAAATTTAGTAAATTCAAAAGTTGCTATTTGAGGTCATCATAAGCTTGGTCATGAGCTTGTAGTTGTTGTCCTAACTCATCATAACGAACATTGTTGGATTTAGATGGTTGGTTCTTTAGTGTACCTCTTCCAACAATGTAATGGGTCACAAATTGTCCTACCCAATATACTCGTCCTTTATTTGTTCCATCCCCGAAGTCCACCCACCACTATATCCTGATGATATCTTCGTCATTGATATTTGCTTGTGATGCATCATCAAAAGGCCACGATCCTTGCTAGAATTTGACCTTTGAGGTTCTAGTCAAAATTCTTCCTCTTAAAAAATATGTAAATTGTATTACAAGGAGAAAGTTTAAAAGGAACCAAATAATACAAGTATCAAGTTTGCAAAATAGTTTCCTTACATGCGTTCTACGCGATCTCTCATCAACAAACTGGTCAGATCCCTTATCAAGCCCTATTTCTTTGGACGATAACACCTTTGTTGTGGTAATGTAGATAATTCCAATGTGCTAGCAATGAGTTCAATATGTGCTCCCCTACCTAATGACGACACACTCCTACAATGTGTGCATCTCTAAATTTTTTTATAACTTACAAGATGCTTTGCTGTGAAAATTTTTCTTGATTTAAGTTTCATGCTCAGATCTCCACTATACTTTTTTCCATTATAGTAGACTATGTTAAAATAAAACGAATGGATTTAATAAGTGAAATCAATAGAAAATGAGATTAAGTAGCATGAGGTTTTACCTTAAATTGCTGCCATAAGGATGCTCTATTTTTGGAAGGATTGTTTCTCATTATGACTAAAACTAAAGAAATTGTTGCTTAATAGACTTTGGAATGACATATAAAGTAACTCTAGACAGAACAAACCTGAATATGAATACATAAATGTTATGATATGTAGGAAAAGTAAAATAAAGAATGTAATGAAAATAAGTTAGAAAAAAGATTTTGTATCAGGTGAACACATTTCAATAGCTCTGTTGCTACCTTGGTCCATATTTTGTTATCGAGTCTCATTTCCTTACCATAATTACCTATATTTTACATATCTTGTCCAAGCTACGGTATATACCCTATAATATATTTAAAATCTATTATATTCAATGTCAATTTATTTTATTATATTTAAAACCTTTATATAATTATCTTTGTCTCGTATGAAAACTTTAAAGAAATTTATTAGACCATCAATTTGGTTGTAAGACTTTTTTTTCTCTGAATTAAACTTTTAACTAATGGTTTTATATAAATATTAACTACATTCTTTTAGATTATGGCATTGGTATTTTAAAAATTGATTCCGAAATACTAATATTTAAATAAGTTATTGTATATTTTTGATGTTACAGGGTTTTAACGGAATGGAGGGAGAATCGAGTTATGTAACGATTGAAATAGAACGTTTAGAGAGAGAATGGATTGAGATGCTTCAAAATGTGAAACCTCCAGAGATGGATGAAATCTATATGCAAAGCATTTATAGGGTACCACAAAATATTCGTCAAAATAATCCCAAAGTTTACACACCTCTAATTTTTACAATTGGCCCTTATCATCACAACAGTTTAGAGACGACGAAAAAGCTTAAACTAAAATATCTCAAAGGATTTCTGAATAGAACACAACTACCTATGAGAGTATTTGTTGAAAAAATTAAAGAGATGGAAGAAAGGAATATTATTCGAAACTGTTATGCAGACACTATTGAATGCAATGATAATTTCTTAAAGATGATTTTGGTTGATGCTTGTTTCATAATTGAGCTTTTTCTAAGATCAGATAGAAAAAGTGAGTGGAAGGAAAAAGACCCTTTGATTCAAAAACCACGAATGTTAGGCTTTATTGAGCTTGACTTGCTATTATTGGAAAATCAACTTCCTTTCTGTGTTCTTGAACAACTTTACAAGCTCACTGGTATGAATGAGAAATTTCTTGACATTACTTTAAACTATTTTGAGAATAGACTTTTTGGAAACGTGCGACCAAGAGAGAGTCCAAAACACTTCACTGATTTGTTAAGATCTTCTATAATATCATCATCAAAGCTTGGTCTTGAAAAACTAGAACGATGCAACGAAGTAAAACATGTATACAGTGCAAGCCAACTAATGGAGGCCGGTCTTGCGTTCGAGGTCAGTCCATATAAAAGCTTCATTGACTTGACCTATTCTAAACATGGAGTGTTGACAATGCCAATCTTGAATATACATGACAATACAGAACTGTTGTTCAGGAATATGATGGCATATGAACATTGCCACCTTTCTTCAACAAACATCATTACTCAATATGTAGTGATTCTAGCTTTTCTTATCGATACTGAAAAAGATGTGAACCTTCTCGTTGAAAAAAAAATTATTGTCAATTGGACCGGTGATGCTAAAAAAGTGGCTACAATGTTTAATAATCTAACCTCACAACTTAGCATCCCAGATTTCAATTCACACTATTTCTCCATCTGCAATAGCTTAAATGAATTTTATGAAAATCCTGGCAACAAGTACAAGGCTATCTTCATACATGAGTACTTTAACACTCCTTGGAAAATAGCATCTACTACTGCTGCAATTGTGCTACTTTTGCTCACATTTATTCAAACTGTATGTTCAATCATCTCAGTGGTTCAAAGTAAGAAATCATGACAACTTCAATACTTAAACAATGGCATGGAACAAGTCAAACTGATAAAATTGTTATCTTAAATGTGCAGGTAATTGAAGAAAGGATTCACTAAATAAGCAAAAAGGAAGTCACTTGGTAGGAAAGTATTTGATGATTGTGTTTAAGTGTCTTAGTATAAGGAAAACTTTGTGATGCTATATATTGTGTTGCTGATGATTACAATATCTTTTTCCTTAAATGAATTCTATGAAAATCCTGGCAACAAGTACAAGCCTATCTTCATACACGAGTACTTCAACACTCCTTAAAAAATAACATCTATTATTACTTCAATTCTACTACTTTTACTCACGATTATTCAGACAATATGTTCTATCATCTCAGTAATTCGTGGTAAGAAGTCATTATATGTATACTTAACTACTGCTACGAAAAGAGTTAGAACTAATAAAAATAGCAATGTCAAATGTGCAGGTAATTAGTTAAGGGAAGAAGGTATTGAGGATTATATCTGGTTGTCTTGGTTGAGTTGTAAGAGAACCTTATAAGTATTAAGTAAACTTAAATACGAGAGTTACTATAACAGATTCTATGAGTAGTTCTATTTTGATGTTTTAGGAAAGCAAAATCAAGAATTTAGTGTGTTGATTTGGCTATTAATGGCCATTATAGTGTCATAATTTGTAATAATTGGTAGACATTTTGGTTTGGAGATGAAAAGCCAAATGTAATAGTATTACAAATTGTAATGTCTTATTTACATGAAATACATCATAAAAGTGAGTCTGATTATTCACAAAAGATAATTTTGTTAAAAAGGTGGGTTGTATAAGAATAGAGACTATTCAGCCTAGGCCAAACCAAGTCGTGTTAGAATATGTCACATTCAGTCGAGTTAACCTAGACCTATATCAATTCAGTTGAGTCTGATTCAACCTTAGTTAAGACCATGTCAAACTAATTTTGGTTAATTCAATGTCAGGTCAAGGTGAATCTATCTAGATTCAGATCGAACCAAATTAACCTCTATCCAAATCGAACCATATTATGAATACCAAAAAATATGAATGAAATTCCTTAATTTTATGTAATCCAATTATTCGAATTAAAATTTTTATAATTTTAATTTTTTAAATTCTTTATCCAAAAAATATTGCCATAAAATATTTAAATTTAGGATTAATACCTATTTTGATCCCTCCTTTGGGAGGGTTTGTTCAAAGTGGTCCCTCCTTTTTTCAAAAGTTCACTTAAGTCCTACCTTTTGCAAAAACTGTTCAAAGTGGTCCCTCCTTTTTTCAAAAGTTCACTTAAGTCCTACCTTTTGCAAAAACGGTTCAAAGTAGTCCTTTTTGCTAACGGCGTTAACTTTCTTAACGGCACAGCTGCCAGGTGGCTAATATTTGCTGAGGTGTAACGTTTTGGCTGTGCTGGCACTGTTGTGTGTTTTAAAAAAAATAATTAATTGTGACGTCGAATTTAATAAAATTAGGTTTAAATTAAAAATTGAATTTGGGGTTAATTGGGGGGTAATTAATTGAAAATCCCATTAAGAACCTTAATTGTTTCTGGAAATCTAAAATGTAAAAAAATCCCCAATCTGAATCCTAAGAACCCTAGAACCAGAAACCTGGGGAAGAAATTCCGGGAGTGTTGTGTCAGATAGCTTCAGGGCAGGGTTAACGCCTGAATGAGCAGGGATATTACCCGATCCTCTAGGTACCTTAGTGGCAGAAGACGTTCCTTCGCCACCTGAATTGAGAGCCTCCTTCCTAGCCATCATCTTTAGAAAAGATTGATGCCTTTCCATACCTCCGGAATATTCTGCAACGCAAAAGAAAATTTAGAAGAGTTAATAATGATCAACCAACGTACCAAAGAGAGTAGTACTTACCCAACACCCTTTCTCTAAGAGTGTCAGTCCCGAGCAGTTCAATCAGCTGGCGGGATGGGGTCTTTCGGGGCATCTCATCAATCTGGGTTATTACATCTATCTCATCGGCGGTCATGTTGGCTTTTGGCCACGAGTCTACTCGGTTAGGATGCTCAGTCCAATAGAGTGGAAACTTCGGGCGGCCATCGTCGAAAAAATACTTTGGCCGATCGGGAAGTCGTATGGCTATCTTACAGAAATTAGATTTGAATTCTTTGTAAGAAGAATTAAAGGACACGAATAATTGCTTGTCCTTCANGGGAATTAAAGAAATCCAGGATCGGTTGGGATGAGGAAGGGCACNGAAGAAGTATAGAAACGACCCTGGAGTAGGGGTCAGCAGTAAGCCCGCGCATAACACACTGAATGCTTGCATATACGCCCACCCGTTCGGGTGTAATTGGGNTGGACAAATGTTCAACTCTCTCAATACTCCCATTTGGAATTCNGAGAGCGGAAGCCTAACGCCTAAGTCACGAAACAAAGTAGTGTATATATAGAAGAAGTCAGATTCATACCCCTCCCGGCCATGACAGGCCCGTTCGTTAGAACGGCAAACAACGAAGGTATAATCGTCTACCTCATCCAAATCCGCTAAAATCATCACCTTTTCTAATAAGTGTTTAATGGTGGCGGTGGAAGTAAAATATGGAATATAATTCTTAACCTCGTGGGGAGCCCAATCATATCCCAGNACGATCGGAGGGGCGGCCATGGAAGTCCAGGCACGCGAATTATCATAGTTAAACGCTACCCCCGATGAGGAGGACGAACTAGCAGAAAGTGTACGGGACGAGGATGATGACGCTACCCCCTCGTCATCATATCCTTTACCNTCATCCCGNGACCCACCAGAGGAGTTAGGAGAATAAGACATTACCTGATGATACGAAGATCGGTTTGCAGGTGCGGATGGTCGGTTAGGAGGTGCCTTAAAAGTTNAANAGTTGCAAAAGAAGGAGAAGGTCCATTCCTATTTATAGCCGCAAAAAACGGTTTCGCAAAGTCATCCGTACCGTCGATTCTGGATGAATCCAAGGGCTGGTAATTACGGACTCTTTGTTTCTGATGATGAATATATTTTGAATACATCAGGGCCGTCAGTTGCCCAATTGATCGTAAGGTCCACACGNCGCCAGTTACTCCATTTTTTCCTTAGCTTAAACCCCTTCACCATTTGCATGGCTTGGGGCTTGGGGGGCTTATGTAGTGTATGGGGATCGGGCAGAGAGAGAAACTGATCGGGTGGAGAGAGAAACCGATCAGAACGAGAAGCCATTNAGTGAATATTGCGTGAGGAGTAAGATGAGAGGAACAGATCGGGAGGAGAGGGGAACTGATCGGGTGGAGAGAGAAACCGATCAGAACAAGAAACCACTCAGCGAATGTTGCCCAGGGAGTAAGATGAGAGGAACAGATCAGGAGGAGAGGGAAGTTGATCGGGTAGAGAGAGAAACCGATCCGAGTAGGAAGCCATTCAGTGATAAAGTGTGGAGCGACAATTCCGGAGGCACAGACCGCGGTTACGTTTAGTGGGCGAAAAGTCAGGGATTGTGGGCTGACGGTTACAGATAATTCGTGGTTCCGAGTTGTGATCTGAGCCTATAAATACAGGAGTAATTAGCCAGGTAAACCACTTTTGATCTAATCACTTTCACCTTGAATAATATCGTGACCTCGCTGACTTAATCNTCGGAGTGCTAACGTGCAGGTCGCACCCGTTCAGGCGTGAAGGAGGATCGATCGGTCTAATCANTCGGTTCGAGTTTAGTCTCGGGACTTACATCCGAAACACCAACAATTCCATAACTTGTTTCCCATTCTATTTTATCACATATCTCAATTTCTCATCCTATCCCATTCAAAATTAATAATAAAAATCTTAAATTACTTTCGTAAATAACAATACTATAGTCTTACAATGATGATAATAATAACCAAATGTCATAAAGTTGTGTATTATTTCTAACCTCGGATTTTATATATTGATCAATCTTTTGTTGTTTCTCAAATTGAACAACGAATATAGGAGAATTTAACACTTTTTAACTACAAACATGCAGATTTGGATCAACAGTTCCTTGACTCCCATTCCAAAACTCTCCCAAATGTTGTTATGCTAATTATTATTCCAAAACTCTCCCAAATGTTGTTATGCTAATTATTATTGGTGATGATGGTTGTGCTGAAAACTGATTTTGAAATTCATGTAGCAAAGAGAAAGAAATTTAATAGTTTTTGCGATGGAAAAATGATTTTATTCATAGTTTTCTTATTAACTTGCTCTAAAAAAAATCCACACACAAGTCAATTTAGTTCAAAATCATATTTAATGAACAAAACTTTGTAAAACCAATTTCACCTTTCAAAATCAATTGTAAATAGCCCATTTCATTCAATAAATTTTAAAACCAACTTCATTCAAAATCAAAATCATTTTAAATAATTTTCATCCAATCAAAATCATTTTAAATCTCTCTTTGTTCCTCTGTGTTTCTGTTGTTTCTTGGATTGTGAAAGATTGAATCAAGGAATTGTTCATCTGGGTTTTCTCCTTTTTCTTTTCTTTTCTTTTCCTGTTGTTTTGTTTCTTTTGATGATTATCTTCTGTTGATAAATATTTTTGAACCGTTGTTTGAGCTAAAATTCTATCTTGATTCAATTTCAGTAATTATCGATTTGTTAAAGATCGTTGCCTTTTCTGGCTATTGTTTTCTGGTGATCAATTTCATTCCTCCATTCGCTTACATTTTTTTTCTTCTCACCTCGTCATTGTCAGGGACAAAATCTGTTATTGTTTTAATGCTTTTAATATTCTTTGGCCTCTTTTTCTTTGATTCTTTCATTATGTTCAGGATTTATGGTTTTTTGGTTCTTCCCCAGGTTTTGGGGTTATAGGGTTCTTAGGATTCAGATTGGGGATTTTTCTCCATTTTAGATTTCCAGAAACAATTAAGGTTCTTAATGGGATTTTTAATTAATTACCCCCCAATTAACCCCAAATTCAATTTTTAATTTAAACCTAATTTTATTAAACTCCACGTCACAATTAATTATTTTTTTTAAAACACACAACAGTGCCAGCACAGCCAAAACGTTACACCTCAGCAAATATTAGTCACCTGGCAGCTGTGTCGTTAAGAAAGTTAACGCCGTTAACAAAAAGGACCACTTTGAACAGTTTCTTCAAAAGGTAGGACTTAAGTGAACTTTTGAAAAAAGGAAGGACCACTTTGAACAAACCCTCCCAAAAGAGGGACCAAAATAGGTATTAAATCTTAAATTTAAAAATAAAATAATTACCCTCATAATATATGTCTTGTCTAAACACAAGCTAAGCTAAGATTGTATTTTTCTTGCAACACTCCAAGAAAACGTGAAATTATTGATGGATGTAACGGATCATAATTAATCGATGATAGTATGTTATCAACGAATTTTTCAACAGATTGTGATAGTTAGCTTATTTATAGAAATATTCATCAGTAACAACTTTCATAATTTTGACAATTTACAATTTGTGATTGGTCCGTTTTAAATATACAAATTAATAAAATAGTGACACATAATCTGTTGTTAAAAAATTGTTAAAAAATGTTATTAAAATATCATGATTCTAAAAAAAATATGAGATTGTCGTTAGAGGTTAGAGGTCGTCGACTGGGACTGAGAATTAAAAGGAATATTGCCAGTTTCAATGTCAAGGTGACCATGCATGACTCCATGCACAGCATGTCTATATTTACTGGGCGGGATGACCTTACCTTCCCTTTCCTCGCATGCTAATACAAAAAGTAATAGAAAATTTAAGTTTGCAATAAGTTTCTTCATCTATCAAATTCAGTATAAGAAATTCAAATAAATATAATATAGACCTAAATTAATCATCTATGTCGTCATCTTCATCCTTCTTCGAAAAATAATGTATATGTTCATCGTCATCCTCCTCTGAAAATCATGTATATGTTCATCGTCATCCTCCATTATTTCGATGACACCATTTGTTATTAATTCATGAGTTGAGGAGTCAACTACGCTTTATACTAAAATAACGTTTGGTGGATATTTTATTCTCTAGTCTCGTTTTCGTTACCAAAATTACCTTGATTTTATATGCCTTGTACTATGATGTTTAAAATCTATTGTATTCAATGTCTTTCAGTAATATTATATTCAAATCTTTTTATAATATCTATGACATTGGATCCATACAATTAATCTGTAAATGAGATATAGCTTGCAATGTCATTTGCTAAAAGAATATATTAATGAAGTGCAATTTGGGCATTAGATTTGGATTAGTGTTCATATTATGGTGTTGACTTTGAAAAACTGTTTTTAGTTTTGAGGAATTTTTATATAAAAGCATGACTCGTTGTATCAGATGAATCAGAAAGCAGTTTCCAGTTCTGGAACACTGGGTGTTTGCTTGTTAAGGCAATTTAACTGCTGAACTTTAATCAATTCACCATCTCAAGTTCCTTCTCTTTATTTAGTTAATATTCGTGAATATAGTCCCAAAAAGACTACATTGTATAAGGACCAATTGAAACAATTAGAGGTCTACGTTGGAACTATTTTCACGAATATTTTGCGGTACCTTATAAATGCTTTGCATATAGATTTCATCTATATACGGAAGTTTCACATTTTAAAGCATCTCAGTCCATTCTCTCTCTAAACGATCTATTTTAATAGCTACATATCTCGATTCTCCTTTCATTTTGGTTAAACCCTTTAAGAGGAAAAGCTTGCGACATTTCAATCCAGACAAGAGCAAAACAAGAACAAAATTGCAAATGAAAATAGAAAATGGTTTATAACCACTAGTGTAAAAACGTTATTTAACGTCACCCAATAGACGTCAGTTTGTTGGTAACTCGACGTCTATGAGTGGACGGTGGCATTATCGTAAATAGCTTGATAAACTAGACATCGGTTTTATGTGAAGGTGACGTCTTTTATGCTGTAGACGGCAACATTGGCACAAACCGACGTCTAATAGTCAGGAGTATGTGAGAAGACAGTCCGTTGACGTCGGTGTTCACGGGGGGCCGACGTCTATGGGACTGCAATTAATGCTCTTTACCTAATTCTCAGACGCTTCGACGTCGCGTGGTCGAAAGGCGACGTCGACAGCCTGAATGGAAGGCGAGAAGACAAAAAATCTTCAATTTAGACGACGGTGTTTAGTGGAAGTGACATCTATGTGCTTGTAATTAATTAGGTTCACCAAACTCGAGGGACATAGACGCCGGGTAGAAGGGGCACCGACGTCTATGTGCCTGCAAGTAATTATGTTCATCATTATAGACGTCGGCGCACCATGACAACAATCGTCAAACATCCCTGACAGGAAATCAAACGTCAATCGTTTCAGCTTTTCTAGACGTAGGCTCCCCTAGACACCGACGTCTAATGGTATTCAAAAGGTCAGATGAAACGTTAGCTTGGACGTCATATTAGTGAGGTACCCGACGTCTATGTCGATATAGACGTCGGTGTCTGGAGCAACCGACGCCCAAGTTCATTTTAAATTCAACCGCAAACTCTTCGCGGCATTCAGTTTCTGATATCGTTTTCCTCTTCTCCATTTTCTCTTCCGGCCTCTTCCTTTTCTCGCATGTGGCACCTCTTCTTTTTCTCTCTGCCTCTTCTTATTTTTCTCTCTTGCGGCATCCCAAGTGCGTGGTTTTTTTTATTCTTACCGTTTAAACTTTGTTTAGTCTTTCATCGATATCTTCTAGTTCAACTGATTAAAATTTGCTTTCTTTGTGTTGTGTTTTAGTGCAGTTTTGTTCCTTTCTTGGGGTAACGTAGAAACACATCCTCCCTCTGCTAGCTGCCCCCTAGAAAAAAGCGGCGTCTATTGAATTTCTTTTAATCATTTCAACCCAAAAACGACCTTGGGTCGTTGCCTAGTTATCGTTTCACCGTGACTTTTTCTTCTTGCGGATGAAAATGGAACTAAGCAAGAACCTAGATTCGGTTTTGGGTTGAAAAGATCCATAAGAAATTCAAGAGATGCAAGCTTTTTTTTAGGGGAAACTAGCAAAAGGAGATTGTGCTACTAAGCTATCCAAAGACGGGAACAAAACTGCACTAAAACACAACCACTGTATTAGATGTCGATTAATGACATACCGACGTCTATAGTGCCTCTTAGACGTCAGTCAGTGTCATTTTCGAAGTCTTTAGTGCCCATTCGACGTCGGTTATTGCTAAGACCGACGTCTATATGATGTCTTTAGACGTCCATTTTCCCCTTACACTGACGTTTAGTGACGTTGGACCTGTCAGTGACTGACGTCGATATAGACGTCGGTTATACTATTTTTTCGACGTCACATGGACGTCACCGACAATGACATTGGTTTAGTTGTAGACGTTAAAATCCCAAAAAATCGACATTAATAAGCATTTTTGCACTAGTAAACATGTCACTTTACACTAAAATCCAAAGAGAAGGAAGATTCATCACTTCAAAAAACTCTTAAAGGTAAGAACCAAAAACAAAGGTTTGATATCTGAAGACGCTCAAAGAATATCACAAGTCAAGTGTATTTCATTCATTCAAGCAAAAGTTTATAAGATAAAATTGACCTTTATTTGTAGATACAGTTACCAAACAAAACTTTAGAAAATGAGTTTCAAGAAAAGTCAACACAAAAAAGTAATGATTACATTTATGTATCGCTAGTCATATCATTAACAAAAAATTAGCTTCCTTAATCTTTGACTAATGACATAAATGCCCCTTGAAAGGTATCCAAATAAATGAAAAAAACACACATCTAAAAGTGAAGAGACATGTGAAATAGTTACAATTTTCACATACACTCGAAAATGAGCAAGTGCGTGTTGGGAGGAAACTTTAAAGGCTAGAAGGAAGTGTTTAAGATTGGGAGATGTTGGAAGATTTTGAGAGAATGAAAGACTTGTTGTATTGACTTCTAATCTTTTTGGCTTGCTTAGAAATGATACAACCATCTCCTACTTATACTAGTGGCACCTCCTTAACTAATAATGGCTAGGATCTTGCCACCACATCATTAATCTAAGGGCTATAATTCATTCTCTAGAACTTTCTAAAACATTCCTATAATTCTAAACTTATCTAGAAACATCTTATGGATAAACATCCCTAGATATTTTTGTACATCATTCTAGAATCTTTTCACCATTGGGGTGAGTAATAGAAGGCAACCCTCTCACCATTGCCTTCTTGGAGACCAACTCTAGTCCTTTAAAATTAAGATGGCCAAATCGAAGATGCCAAAGCCATGATTGGTCTTTGTAGCACATCTTGAGACATTGTGGTCCATCACTTTGAATGTTGAGCACGAACTTTCTATTTCTTGTCATTGGCACCTTTGCAATGAATCTACTTGTATTATCTCTTATAGAAAGGTTATTATTCTTAAGTTGAATATCATACCCTTTCTTTAAGAGTTGTCCTAAGCTCAAGATGTTGCTTTTCATGCTTCGCACATAATATACGTTGGAAATAAATTGATGTTCTCCATTCTTTAGTCAGATGAGGACATTACCTTTTCCTTTCACCGCCACCTTTGATTCATCTCCAAAAGCCACGTTTCCCTCTACTGATTCGTCAAGCTCTACGAACATGCTCCTTTTCCTACACATATGGTTACTTGCTCTAATATCAAGGTACCACTAATTATCCTCGCCTTTATCTTGGCCTTTGTAAGCCAATAGAAAGGTACCATCTTCTTGACACCTTTCTTCAGCATAATTGGCTTTCTCTTCGACTTTATTTTTGTTAGGGGCTCTACATTCAAAAGCATAATGTCCAAACTTATCACAATTGTAACACTTGATTCGTGATTTGTCATACCTTGAATTCGGATTTCCTCTCCCACAACCTCTGTTAGAGCTTTCTCCTCTTTGGTTATTGTTGTTAGGCTTTCATCCTTGTCCACGTCCATATGCACGCCCTTGTCCTTGTTCTTGACTATAACTTCGCCTTGATTGGTTGTGTGCATTTTCTTCTTTTCTTGAATCAATGTGTGCCTTGAGGACTTGTTCCACGATCTCTTCCTTCTTATTTTTCTTTTCTTCATAAGCTTGCAACGAACCAAGAAGTTGCTTTATTGACGTAGCCTCCAAGTCCTTGGTTTCTTCGGTAATGGTGACAATATGCTCGAACTTTGGACTAATGATCTAAGAATTTTCTCCATAATTCGTACATCATCTAGCTTCTTACCATTTCATTTTAGGTTATTAGTAATCGTTAAAACTCTCAAAAAGTAATCAGAGACTAGTTCTCCTTCCTTCATATGCAAAGCTTCAAACTCTCCTCTCAAAGTTTGAAGACATACCTTTTTACTTTAAGATTGGGAGATTTTGAGCTTCTCTCATGCTTCCTTGGCTGACTTGACTCCAGAAATCTTCTCAAAAATATCTTCATCTAATCCTTGATAGATTAGACAAAGAGCTTTCTTGTCTCTCTTCCTTGAGTCTCTCAATCTATCCTTTTGAGCTTGAGAATGACTCTCTACATTCTCTGGCTCGGTGTGGTCCTTCTCGACCACCTCCCACACATCATGTGCACCAAGGACAGCTACCATCCTTAAGCTCTAATTGTCATAGTTGCTCTTAGTGAGCATCGGGACTTGAAAGGGAACTCCGGTATTTGCCATTTCTATGAGGATCTTATGGCTCTTGACACCACTTTGTTAGGAGGAAACTTTAAAGGCTAGAAGGAAGTGTTTAAGATTGGGAGATGTTGGAAGATTTTGAGGGAATGAAAGACTTGTTGTATTGAAGGCTCCTATTTATACTAGTGGCACCTCCTTAACTAATGGTTAGGATCTTGCCACCACACCATTCATCTAAGGGCTATAATTCATTCTCTAGAACTTTCTAAAACATTCCTATAATTCTAAACTTATCTAGAAACATCTTATGGATAAACATCCCTAGATNTCATTCTCTAGAACTTTCTAAAACATTCCTATAATTCTAAACTTATCTAGAAACATCTTATGGATAAACATCCCTAGATATTTTTGTACATCATTATAGAATCTTCTAGATAGGATTTTCTAGAATTCTATTTGGACCTTCTCTACTTGGACTTTTATCTTATAGGCCCAATAACACAAAATCAATTTATATTTCAACAGTGCCGCTAATAGATGACCTTTAAATAACTTGTTGAAGATAGATACATTTCATGAATCTCTTTCTCTACTTTTGTTTTCCAAACCTAACCTTCTAGGGTCTACATAGTATTCTTTGATTCTCTTAATATACTTTATAATCTTCTAAAAGGATTGCCTCTTTGAATATCTTCTTGAATATCTTCCTTAAAATTTCTTCTGCATTATTTGTTGTTTCCTTGCCATGCTTCTTGTGTTGTACTCTTGATTCTTAACTTCTGGATTGTTCAATCTAAAATTTTTTTGGATCACTCAATCCTTAGTCTTTCAGACAAAATTGCATGGAGGTGCAGGGCCAAAAGGATGAGTTTCAATCAGTTTACATGTGTAGTGATAGTTTAAAAGCTGGAATGATACATAATACACGCTATAAAATCGAACATTAGCAATTTCTTAGCATCATCAGGAAGAACTATGTGGAAAACAGCTTGCGCATGTCATGTTATTCAACATTTTGCGCTGTTCTCTTTTACAAAACATATTTTTCCTTCTTTGGAGGGCAAATGTAGTTTATCGATATACAAACACTGATAAGAACATGAAGCGGGCATCTTCTAGACAATAGGCTCATCTTCAAGATAATCATATTTCAAAGTGAAGTCAGTCATGATTCTATAACACCTGAGGATAATCAAATGAAGACAATCAGAAGTGCAGTTCCAAATTACGAACATATCAACCATTTAATTACTTCTGAACGAGAAAAAGGGAAGACAGGAATATAAAATCAATAGGATTGTTTTTGGAATTAAATTGTAGAAGCCAGAAGCACAGTGCCAAACATAAATAATCATTAAAGGAAGACAGGGCTGGTAGGGTTTAAGTAGAGACACTAAATGTCCATTACTATTGTCATTTAATTAACCAAGTTATTCCCACTTTAACGTCCAATCTGATAACATAAATAGACAACACATATTTCTAAGTAGATGACAAAGCCGACAAAAATGTATTTAAAAAAGAAAATGGATATTTGCACAAAATTTTAAACGATAGCCATCTCCAATCTTTCGATAAAGCAAAAACATTCAATGAGTGCAAATAGATGAAATTACAAGTTCGATATGCTTACCACCCATGTTGCATGTCATCATTTGCTATACGGAAATCGAAGTACACATATGTTCCATGCTCATATTCATCTGTTGCAACTTTTGGCATTTTATGCCGTTGAAACCATGCGTTATACTTGCGGTGATATCTCCAAGACTATTTCTTTAGATCTTTTGCAGCCATATATTGTTGGTAAGTGTTCTACAGAAAATAACGAATGTAAGCTTACATGACAGAATGAGAGCAATATTAATCACCCAAAAAGTCCCCGTACCTGTTGATAGTAAAATTCAAAGAACAGGGTATCAAAATAATATGGTTATAGACCTACTTTCTCCCAAAAGGCTGGATTATTAACCATAGGTGCCTGAACTTGAGGAAAACTAGGAGGAGTTATCGTAGGATGTTTCTGCATTACCAGAAAAAAATGGAAACTTTTGTCTGGTAATCTAGTAATACATAATATAGTATTCAATTAAAATGAGATGATTATTAAAACCATAAGAGTATACAGGAGTATAGGTCCTGGGACATTCTGAGTCCTTAGGTTGTGGAAGTTTGAGGTGAGCCACCTCAAGCATCTGAAAATTATATAACTGATCACGAACTTCACCAAACTTAGCAGTTAATGCACTAAAGTTGTCACCAACAGGTCCAAGGTCAGTAGAATTTCTTCCTATAACACCAAGGTTAACAGTATGTTGATTTGATTGTAAAGGTTGCCCGGGAGATAAATCAATTCCCCTATAAGTATGAACAGGCTCTGAAATAGACGGAGGTACTCCTGCCTGCAACATAAATGTCAAACAGTTAGTGTGCATCACTGATGGGTGTCGCGGCCCATATAAATTTAATTGCATATTAGAAATGCAGTACAGCTAGGAAATGACTCCTAGGTCGTCTCTCAAGGACCAAACTGTGGTTCTAGCCTCAGGTCAAACACGAAGTGGGGAGGGGGTTTGTGAAAGGTTTGTGAATGCGGATGAATTAAATCAAAAGACGGATGCAAACAGAAATGTAAAAATAGAATTGCAAAACGAAATCACATACAGAATAAAAATGGTTGGTCATTAACTTAATTGCAATGTTTCCAATCACAGATCAACAAAATAAAGTTGCGACTCAAACCTCTAATCCAACAGAGTTAACCGACTAAGCGACGGTTAATCCTGTTTTCATAAAAGGGAATTAAGCGAACGCAGTGTCGATGTCAAATCTGATTTACACTATACAGTTTCGTCAACTAAGCGAAGACGTCACACCAATTGGGCAACTACGCGTATACCCAAATTCAAGTGCAAAGTACAGATTTAACATTAACCAAGTCAGAGTGGTAAACACAAATTACAGTCCAGAAATCTCAAGGAAACATCACAATATAGCTAATGACCAACCAAACTAATTTAAGCTAACATGGAAACTAAAGCAACAAGACCAACATATTAGACAACATTAAAACAAAATAAAATAAAATACTAGACACCAACACTATTACACACAACTATCTAACAAAGTTAAATTAATTTAAATGCAAAACTAAATTAGAGAAATCAAAAGCAACTAATCCTAATATGCAAATTAATTTAAAACAAAAGAAATAAGCATACACAACTTTTTCCTAGCAATTCATGTGACCAAGTGTGTACCAAATAAAGACATTGAAAGATAAAATGGCCTAAGAAGACCTCTTGGCCGTGAGTTACCATTCACCACATCCAAAATTGATGTTCTTTCTTCATTAAACAATTCCTTATGCTCTCTTTTTGTCCCATGTGNCTCATTTTCCAAGGAAATAAGCATGTGCCTTAACCAAACAATAAAACCATGTTCTCTCTCCAACCATGCAGAAAAAAAATGTAACTCACACACACCAAGACCCAAATTACCGAGCCACACAATTCTTGGGTGCAAAGAATGTTTCTAAAAAGTCCACAAGTCAAAAAGGTGCTCAACTTCTTCTACCATTGTGCCACATAAGCAAGGTCAAATGTAAGAAAGCAAACACAAAACATTCTCCATTGCAAGGGAAGTCTCGGCAATTGCAAGCAAAGAGACAAAGATTAAAATGGAAATCTTCCTAGAATGAAAATAA
>NW_014542216.1:326481-392789 GCF_000741045.1 Vigna radiata var. radiata
TGTTTCCAAAATTTCCCTGCACCCAAAAATGCAATTAATCAGCTCAGAAAATCCAAATTAGCACAATTACGAATTTCCGACCAAATTAAGCAGAATTTGGAAAACGGGGAAATAACAGACAATTAAACACAATACCCTGGTTTATTTAAGTGTAATAAACTAAATATAGGTCAAGAAATAACCACTCATCAAAATAGACCACACTTAGTCTTTTGCACTCCTAGGCAAAACCAAGACGAAAACCAGGGAACTACTCAAACATCAGGAAGGTGACACAGACTCGACACACAGAATTACAGTCCTCAAGAAATCTGGACAAGGAAAAGTAGTAGACAGTATCCAACACATAATCAAAGACAACAGATACTCATGAAGTCATCCAAGCAATTTAGTACATGGGAAACAGTCAACCAGTTCAAGAGATGAATCAAAAGCAACAGAGCCTCACAGATGCACACAATCAGTGTTTCTCTCAAAATATGTACAAAGATTTTAGCATAGTCGAATCTATTAATAATGGAGTCGACTGCACTATAACTTTGTCATACAGTGATAAGTTCATAAAAGTGCGTATGGTTTTCAGCTTTAGAACATGTGCAGTAAAACATATGTAATGATGCATTTCATATAGCACATAAAGCACATAAACATGTTCAGTAGATATATCAATCAATCAACATAGGAACATGTAACACAATACATAAACATGTTCAACAAATATAACAATCAATCAGCATAAGAACATGTAATTCATCAACAACATATGCATATTATTAAGCAATGTGTTGTCATCATAAAAAACTAGAGTGATATAAAAATTATGTTGTCAACAATCTCAACAAAAAGCACTTTTATATAAAAATAAAACAAAAACAAAATAAAAACAAAAAAAAGTCAAATTCAGCTAGATAATCATCAAAATCCTTATTTTGAAATTCTCCCCCATGATCACTTCTAATATATTTAATCCTAAGGTCTATTTCATTCTGAATGACAGCAGCAAATCTTTTGAATGCTTTAAACGTATCATTTTTAGCAGCAATAAAGTATGTCGATGTATACCGAGAGTAGTCATCAACAATGACTAGTCCATAACAATTTCCACCAAGGCTCTTTATTCTTGAAGGCCCGAACAGATCCATATGCATTAGCTGTAGAGGTCTCGAAGTCGACATTTCTCTTTTGCTCTAGAATGACTGTCTAGTCTGTTGTCCTTTTTGACATGCATCACATAATCTTTTTGATGTATAGCGAATTTTAGGCAGACCATTCACTAAATTCATGGAGACCAATTTATTCAGTTGATTCATGTTGATGTGAGCAAGTCTCTTGTGTCAAAGCCGAGCATCTTCATCTTTAGTCATCAAGCAGACTACCGAGTCGAATGAGTTGTCCTTGAAGTCGATTACATAGATGTTGTTAAATCCTTTTCCCACCAGTAATAACTCATCTATTGTCCCGTCACTAATAAAAAAATATTTGGGCTCAAACGTGATCTTTAGACCTTTGTCACATAGTTGACTGATGCTAAGCAAATTATGCTTTAACCCTTCAACAAGTAGAACATTTTTAATTTCATAAGATGAAGGGGTTTTTATTTTACCTATGCCAATGATCTTCCCTTTTTTATTGTCCCCGTATGTGACGAGATCAGAAGCTTTGTGTGAGATATCTGAGAACTTTGTAGAATCCCCTATCATGTGTCTCGAGCAACCACTGCCCAGATACCATGTGGAACTATTTGTCTCTTGTTTCAGATCAGTTTTGATTATTCTGGACTTCGCCATCATTATCAGTTCTTCTTCAGTCCTGGTCTTCTTGATGCTACCTTGATCTTTTTGTTTATCCTTTTTATTTAGAAATCTTGTAAATCTGTCAGCAAGCAAATTTACTCTTTGCGAACCAGGATCAAATTTCCTTTCATGAGATGCCTTGTCTTGCAAGTTTCCTGTTTCAAGCGATTAATAAAACCCATTAGTAATAGATTTTGAGTTTTCATTGCAAACGGTTGAAATTAATTCAAATCTAGATTCACATATTCTTCTAGTGTGAGAAACAGAAGCCATTCCCGGGTATATAGTCGATTCAATGGAAAACAGAGTCGACTAGTTTTTCAAATATTTTATGAAAACCAGCTTTGGTGCCAATTGTTGGAAAACAGGTTGGCTTCGTTTTAACACCAAGAGGGGGGTGAATTGCTAGGTTTTCAAAATCAGAGTCTTTTCGCAATCTTTTTTCTCAAAGCATAAAACTTTACACATTTTCTTGAACCGCAAGTATTAGAAATTTAAGTGCAGCGGAATATTGTAATTGACTACACTAATAACAAAGTCGACTGAATGTAAAAGAGTAAGGATGGAGAATTCAAATGCAGGTTTTTATACTGGTTCGACCTCAATGCCTACATCTAGTGTCCTTCTAGTACTAGGAATCAAATGCACTATAATGGTCAAGGTTTTTACAACAAAGGCTTTTATCAAGACCTCCATGTAAAAAATATAAAACACCTCTTTAACCTCTAACCAAAATATAGGCAATACAAATAGCAAGACTTGCAGCAAGATATCCCTTCTCCTGTAGTCTGCAACCCACTTTGAACAATCCTAAAAGTGTATCAAACTCCACGAGTCCAACCCCTGTAGTCACAACAGGTACAACAATCACCACAGAATACAACACGAGTCTTGATCAAGCAAGAAACGCCTCAATTGTGCAAATTCTGATCAAGCTGTAAGCGCAATATCACTCTCCTTCAGAAACTCTTCAAAGAAAGATCACCATCATCTTCTTTATGAGTTCTTAGAGCTCTAAATCACAGAGAAACTATCTGAAATAGAATATGAAAATGTTAGATCATCCAAAAGTTCTCTAAATAGATCAGGTCTCGTCTATTTATAGATTTCTATAAATCAGACGCTCTTATAGTTGACTAAGCTACTAATACAGTCAACTGTCCTCTGTCAGTTATAACAGAAAAGTCAAAATAGTAGTTGTCCAGTCAAACAAATTAATTCCACATTCATTTCAGTTGACTCTCATTCAATGCTTAAGTAACTTTCAAAAATATAGTCGTTACTATTCACAAGCATAACGAAATTCCAAATAAACCAACAAACAAAGTCGAATGCATAACGCACACAGTCGACTTTGACATATCTGCATATTTTGAAATTCTTTTCAATGTCAAATCTCACATAGCACTGTATTTGAAAATCTGTGCAAAGTCTTCAATCTTAGTCGATTCAATTAATAATGAAGTCGACTTGAACTATTAGATTTGCCACACAATATAAGTTCACAAAAGTGCTTGTGCTTTTCTTCTTCGAAAGTTTGTGTAATGCAACCACATATGATGTAACATATACAAGCTCAGTAAATGTGAATTCACATATCAAAATCAATACAAAAACATGTTCAACAAGATATAAATCAATAATTAAGAAAACAAGTAACACATAACAAGACATGTGTTATTAACAATGCGTTGTCATCATCAAAAACCATAGTGATATAGATATTGTGTTGCCAACAATCTCAACATATTTTATATTTTTATTTTATTTTTATTTTTATTTTACTTTTATTTTTATTTTAAATTTTTGTTTTATTTTGTGTTTTATTCTTTTTTTTTTGTTTTTGTGCTAATAGTGTTTTCTATGATTTTTTGTTTAGTTTATGCAGGATGCAATTCTACCAAGGTAATCTCAACCACTGGTGGGAACCTTAATCAAGCACGAATCAAAGTCAATTTTGGCAAGTTGATGAACTATTCAATAGACCACCACAAGCTGACAGTACTACAAATTTTGAGGAGACTCTCCAACAATTCATGTAGGGATCTCTCTCAATTCAGAAAAGCACTCAAGGAGCATCTAGAACGATGGAGGCGCAATGTAGGATCATAATTCAAAAGTTGGATGATCTTGGAGCCGATATGAAGGATAACCCTAGAGAGGAATGTCAAGCCATTATCACTGAAAGTGGCAAAGTTATATATGAGAGAAAAATAGAGAGAAAAGAAGAAGAAAGTTTGAGTGAAAAAAAAAGAAAGATCTAGAGGAAGAGAAAGAAAAAGAAGAGAGTGAGAGAAAAGAAAAGGAAAAACAGAGGGAAGAAAAGAAAGAGGATGAGAGAAAAATAGAGAGAAAAGAAGAAGAAAGTTTGAGTGAAAAAAAAAGAAAGATCTAGAGGAAGAGAAAGAAAAAGAAGAGAGTGAGAGAAAAGAAAAGGAAAAACAGAGGGAAGAAAAGAAAGAGGATGAGAGAAAAATAGAGAGAAAAGAGGAAGAAAGGTTGAGTGAAAAAGAGAAAGATGTAAAGGAAGAGGAAGAAAAAGAAGAGAGAAAAAGTGAGGTTGAGAGAAAAGAAAAAGGGAAGAATGTGGAAGAAGAGGTTTAGAGGGAAAAGAAAAAAATTGAGAAAAATCTTTTGTACCCTAAGGAGTGTTCCAAGGAGGAAAAAGAGAGGGAAGAAAAGAAAAAGGGAGAGAAGGAGGATGAGAGAAAAAAGAAAGAATCATATGAAAAACCCCTTCCTCACCAAAAGAAGTATCATAGGAAGGAGAAGGAAAAACAGTTTGAGCGTTTCATGGAAATCTTCAAGAAATTGGAGATTAAAATTCCTATGATTGGGACACTGCAACAAGTTCCTGATTATATTAAATTCCTGAAAAAATTCAACAAAAAGAAAAAATTATATCCAGAAATGGGAACAATTAAGGCATCGCGCAACTACAGTGGGTCAAGCTATGTTAAAGAAGCGCTTGCTGGGAAGCAACCCAGTTTCTAAATTTTCTATCTTTTATTTTATTTTATTTTTTTCTTTTTAATTTATTATTTGTGCGGTTTGGATTTGATTTTGTTTTTGTGTGTTTGAGTTTTTTTTTAGGTTAAATGCTGCTTCTGGTGGTAGTAATGATAGCATCTACTTATGGATGTTAGGTGATTAGGGATCTACTGATGGATACCAATGAATATGAGAAAGATTGGTGTTTACTGAGGGATACCTATAAAGATAAGAAATATTAGCATCTACTAATGTATGCTATGTGATTAGAGATTTATTGATGGATGTTACTGACAACATCTTCTGATGGATGTTATGATGATGAAGCTTGGGTCAAGCTAGTGACGTTAAAGAAGCGCTTGCTGGGAGGAAACCCAGTTTTATGAAATTTTCCTTTTAAATTGGATATTTTTTATTTTTTATTTTTTATCTTTTTTATTTTTTATCTTTTTTATTTTGTATTGTACTCTGTTTGAATGAATTAAACTGTTTTGATTCAACTGTGTTGTGTTTTGTGATGAGTATTGTTTTGTGAGATTCTGGTGTTTTGATTGATGTTGAGATGATGCGTGATGTGATAATATATAGGTGATGGCTCACAATGTGTGAAATAGGTGCTTGAGATAAAATTTGATTGAGATATTGAGTAGGGTGTTTTTTGGAATTTTGGGACGAGAGTTTACCTGTGTGAGAATTGGGCTTCTGATTTTTCTTGTGAATAATTGTTATTACTTTGGAAGCATAAATGACTTTGCCCAAATTTTCTGTGATTGAACCACTTGCCTACAGGTTTCATATGATAAAGGCCATATTTTTTTATCCTTTATTCTTTTAGCCTTCACATGATTTTTGCCCACTGAAAAGTGAACAATTTGTTCTAACCTTTGAACCTTGAACCTTATGCATGTTTTGAAAAACCTTTTTGAAAATCTTTACCTTGAGTTAAACTAAGAACATTTGATGAGGTACAGATAAAGGTTCAAGTTTGGGGTTGCTAGGTAGCAATCCCACTTTTCTAGGCAATGAGCAATTGAAAAGCAAAACCAAAGGCAAAATAAAAGAAAAGAAAAATAAAAAGAAAAGAGAAAGCTCACTGCAAGGGAAATTTGGGAATAAATGAGAAAGAAATTTTGCTCTTGAATAATAAATTCATAAATGTCTTTCTTAACTCAAGGAATTTTGCTGACCAGAAAAATTAATTTCCTTCTTAGCCCAACCAAGTTATTAGCCATTAAAAGCCCTGGTGATGAAAACTTGCTTATGAGTATGTTTGATTGTGGTTAAATGAAAGGCAAAGTTAATTTGTCTGACATTGTGATAGTAGAGTGAAAAAGACACCAACACCTCACTATACACCTTTGAGTTGACTGATACACTTTTGAGTGCTTGAGTGAAACACTTTCCTTGGTGAGGAATAGTTCTTTGAATTTCTAATTGCATCTCTGCTTGGTTGATTGATCATTCTTAAGGATAACATTTATTGAAAGTGTATGAGCATCACATTGATTTTGATTGAATTAAGGCATTTTCACATCTTGACTAAGATCCTTATACTGAATTGATAAAAGTGATTTCTTGTCTTTGAAGGAAAAAGCTCTTGAAAAATGTTGAAGGCATAAACTGAACCAACACTAAACGATTCCCAAGCTTAGGTGTCTATGAGAGTCTTGCTACACACAAAAGTTATATTGTACCAAATGATAATCTATCAAACTCTCAATTTAGTTAAAAAGGTAAAAGTGTCAAGACAATGTGATGGCATATTACCCGAGAAGTCTTCTCTAGTGTCCTTTACTTATATTTCTTTATGTTCATTGTATGACATTTTAGCTTGCATGTTGCATGGGTTACTATAAATACCCAACTCCACCATTGTATGATCACTTTTGAGATAATAGCGAATTGAATTTTTGAAACCCAGAATTAATTCATCCTTGAAAGTCAAGGCTAGGGAGTCCTGAGGATCCTCCTCTAGCCACCATCCAAGCACGGTTCCATTTCTCTCATTTTTCCATTGTGCTCCACAGATTCTCTCTCCTCCACCATAACATCATTTCCTCCAATCCACTTCAGTGTGTGGCTCGCGTCAACACTCCAGTCAGCATCACATCACATTCTCATTGCTTTTGCGAATTCTCCAACGCGAAACACGTCATCATTGCGTTTTTCTTCTCAAGGATTCTCACTCTCGAGGCTTCACAATCACCGAACAACATATTCGATTCTCCTCGCCTAATCACTCTCACAAAGCCTTCATCTTTGTTATTCACATCATCGAATCACATTTCTCATCTCAAATCTTCATCGTACCAGCCATATCCCCTTTGAACCATATATTCTCGATTGATTCCACAGATTCGTTCTACAACCTTCCACATTGGCTATGGTTTCATTCCTATTCAAATTTCCAACCTTTTCCACCGATTGAACATCTTTTCCATCAATTAATTTGTCTTTTACCACTAAATCTCCAACCTCCACCAAACAAAGTTGGGAGCCTAGGGTTTCAAGAGTTCGTTCGCGGTTTCATGCTTTCCTTCGCACCTACGATTTTTTATCCTTCTGATATGTTTACTCGTGGAGTGGTGAAGAATACCTGCAACCAAGAATGGGTGGAACTCAACTAGTCAAGGTAACAGGTGTTATTCATTGACCAAAGAAACCCAGAGTGGTTAGAATACTCAATTGTAATCTTTTTGAAAATTATAGTAAACCCTTTAAGGTATTAGAGGAGAATAGATGTAACTTAATAGAGTAAACCAATATAGAAACGACTGTGTTCTTATTGCTTTATTTTTTTAAACACTTCTCTTATTAAACCTACAATTACACTTACTTTTGATATAAATGTTTCCTCTGTTAAAAAATTCTTTATTAGTTATTAAAACACTACAACAAAAATATTCTAACAATTAAAAAGCACTTAAAAAGATTTTATTATTTTCCAAAATCGAGCATTTAATAATTTGCCTGTCCTCGACTAAAATATTATTACATTATTTACAAAAAAGTTCTCCATTAACATTATTCAACCATCTCTTAATAGTTTTAAGATACTATTCAAACTTTTTCTTTTTAATGTTTCTTGAGTTTCAAGGAATCTATCAACAATGGTGATGCCTTGATCTTTTTGTTATGTTTTAGTAACTAAACTTACCATGTTGACATGTTTTCAAAAAATGGCAAAAGTGTTTTACTAAAAGCATATGGTACATAAGCATTGCAAATTGTTCATCCTCTACAATCATGCATGGTCTTGTTCTAGTGATAAAATCAAACCTTCAAATTTATTTCAGACTATTAAATTTCAGATTAGCTAACATCCAGGGTGAATTTGGAATTATGCAATCAGAAATGTTGAACAATATTGAAAAAAAAAATTAATTGTACACTAGAACACTAAACTTTTAGCTTTCCTATTGGTAAATCTAAAATCTGAGTCACTCAATCTTAGTCTGAGATATGGAGGAATATTTTTGACATTTCTCACACCTCATGGAGGTGCAGATCCAAAAAAGATAAGTTTCAACCAGTTTACGTGTACCGTTAGTTTAAAAGCTGCAATGATACACAATGCAACCTATAAAATCGAGCATTCGCAATTTCTTAACATCAGCTAGAACTACACGGAAAACAAACCTTGTACATTTAATGTTATTCAACATTCTGCGCTGTTCTCTTTTACAAAATATATTTTTCCTCCTTTGGAAGGCAAATCTAGTTTATCGATACACAAAAACTAACAAGAACATGAAATCACATATTTACAAGCGGGAATCTTCTAGACAATAGGCTCATCTTCTAGGTAATTATATTCGAAAGTGAAGTCAGTCTTGATTCTTTGACACCTGAGAATAATCAAATCAGGACAATCAGAAATGCAGTGCCAAATTACGAACATATGAACCATTTAATGGACTGCTGAACCAGAAATAGGTAAAACAGGAAAATAGAGTCAATAGGATTGTTTTTGAATTAAATTTATAGTAGCCAGAAGCACAGTGCCAAACATTAACTAATCATATTTCGTGCAAGGATGACAAGGCTGGTAGGGTTTGAGTAGACACTAAATGCCCATTACTATTGTCCTTCAACTTAACGTCCCATCTGATGACATAAATTGACAGTATTCTAAATAAATGACAAACCTGACAATGTATGTAAAATAGAAAATGGATATTTGCACAAAGTTTTAAAAGATAGCCACCACCAAGATTTATGTTAAGAAAATGCTTTAGGATTGTTTTACCGTTAATTTGATTGAGTCAAAGTCTGTTCTTGGTTTTAGGATTTAGTTATTTTGTTTCTAACGTGTTGTAGTGCTGTATTAAAATTAGGATCAAACTTTTAGTGGGTAGTTATTTTTTCAAGTTTTAAATATTGCAACGTTTTCCATTAATAATACAGATTTTTTTGGCTTCAAGTGTGCTATAGTTTTTCTTTACAATAACAATTGGTATCAAGAGCCCTATTCTTAAGGGGTCTCTCAGTCGGTGTTATGGACGTTGAAGCAAGTCTCAGTTTCTCTTCAATTTCTCCACCAGTGTATGATGGCAAAAACTACAAAGTTTGGACAGTTCATATGGAGGGATACATAGAAGTTGTGGATATTTCGGATGCAGTTGAAAAGGATTATGAAATTTCTATTCTCCAGGCAATCCACTACCACAGTGCAAATCAAATCACACAAGGAGAAGAAGACCAAGAAATCTGATAGGTTTTTAGCCCTACAATGAGATGTTTTAGAAACTGCAGATCTTTATTCCAACAACATACCAAGTTTCCACTATTCCTATTCTTTTCAGACTATACAAAAACAATGAAAAACTGTTAAAAACAACTGCCTATACAGACTTTATAAAAGTTTGAGACGATAAAACCTACACACAGACAGTTATAACTATCTGTCCCTTTTATTTCTCTTAATATAAACATTTTCCTTGAACCTATCAAAATCCAAGGCAAAAGTTTGCTTGTTTGTTGCAGTCTCATATACTATCTTCACTCAGATTATGGCTCTAAAGTCACCGAATGAGATATTGAATTATCTCAAGTCAAAGTATGAGGGAAATGCAAGAATCAAAGAAATGTGTGTGCTAAACTTGATTCAAGAGTTCGAACTACAGAAAATGAAGGAAACAGAATCAATTAAAGAGTATTCTGATAGGTTATTGAACATTGCAAACCAAATCAAGTTACTTGGTTATGTGATTATAGACTCAAGAATTATTGAAAAAATTCTTATAACAGTCTCTGAAAAATTTGATACATTTATTTCAACCTTGGAAAATACCAAGGATCTTCCTCAAATCACTTTTGCAGAGCTTCCCAATGCTTTGCAAGCACAGAAGCAAAGAAGGTGCCATTGAAAGAGCCTTGAAAGCCAAACATCCCAAACATCATGAGAATGCAAGGAACAAGTTTTTTTATGAAGAATCAAAATCCTATTGGAGAATTATCAGCCAAGAACAAAACAGGAGTCAAGGGATCCTATCCTTCATGTCAACATTGCAATAAAAAGGGTCATCCTCCTTTCAAATGCGGGAGAAGACCAGAAGTTAAGTGCACCAAATGTAACCAAATGGGGTATGAGGTTGTAATTTGTAGGAGCATGAATCAACAGCAAGGTGAAGAGGCTAAGACCGTTGATCAGGAAGAGGAGGATCAACTATTTGTGGCTACATGCTTCGTGAGCAGTGAATCAAATGAAAACTGGTTGATTGACAGTGGATGCACAAATCATGATTCATGACAAGGAATTTTGTAGAGACTTGAACTCAATTAACATCACCAAAGTCAGAGTTGGCAATGGGGATTATATCTCTGTCAAAGGAAAAGGAACTTATGTGATCACAGGTTGTACAGGTACAAAACTTATACAGGATGTTCTCTTTGTTCCTAACAATGACCAAAATTTATTGAGTGTAGGTCAACTTATTGAAAAAGGCCTTAAAGTTATTTTTGAAGATGAATATTCCTTGATTAAGGATGCAACTAATGAAGATATCTTCAAAGTAAAAATGAAAAGAAAGAGTTTCTCACTCAATCCTATAAAGGAGAAGCAATTTGTTTTTTCTCTCAAAGAAGATTCACTCAACTTTGGGACAAGAGAGTATGACACTATCATCATCAAGGGTTGTTGCAACTAAGAGAACACGGGTTGGCACTTGATGATACAATCTCAAGTTGCAAAGCGTTTCAATTTGAAAAGCAAAAAAGAAATCCATTCCCGAAGTCAACATGGAGAGCCACTCACAAATTGGAGCTTATCCACACAGATGTTTCAGGCCCTCACAGAAGACGTTCTTTAAAAGGTAGTCTTTATTTTATTACCTTTATTGATGACTTCACCAAAATGTCCTGGATTTTTTTGATGAAGTTTAAATCAGAAGTAGCTCAAGTTTTTTGGAAGTTTAAGACAAGAGTTAAGAATGAAAGCAGCTACAAAATTTAGATTGTGAACCTCTGTCCACAATACCCCGTAATTGACCTCTGTCCACAATTGAGCCTGCATAGTATGCATCTGTATATGCTTCCACACTTACATTCCCATTTCGTTAAAAAAAAAAATCCTCTGCCTGGGCTTCCCTTCAAATATTGCACAGTTCTTAGTGCAGCTCGTAAGTGAACCTCCTTAAGTTGGTGCATAATCTGGATAACAAGGCTTACAGCAAATGTAACATCAGGCCTAGTGTGAGATAAATAAATCAGTCTACCAACTAACCTCTGATACATTTCCTTGTCAACTGCAGTACCTTCTTCTACATTCCTCATTTCATGTTTGGATCAATTGGTGTACTCGCAGGCTTGCATGTTGTCTTCCCAGTTTCTTTCAACAAATCTATGATGTATTTTTGCTGAGATATAAATATTCCCTTTTTAGAATGGGCCACTTCAATCCCTAAGAAATACTTCAATTTTTCCAAGGTCTTAATTTCAAATTCCTCAACTAGATGTTGGCTTAACAGATTGTTAATCCTCCTCGCATCACCTTTAACTATAATATCATCTACATCACCCTAATTTAGAGTGTTTAATGAACAAAGTGTGGTCTCCTTGACTTTGTTTAAAGCCCAGACTTATCATTACTTTAGTCAACCTTCCAAACCACACTCGTTTTGATTGTTTCAACCCATACAATGCCTTTTTTAGCTTGTAAACACTGTTGGCAGCAGTTTTTCCCTCATATCCAGGAGGCAATTCCATGTAAATCTCCTCTTCATTTTCTCCATAAAGGAAGGCATTTTTAATGTCAAATTGTTGCAAGTTCCAATCATAATTAGCTGCTAGGGATAATATCACCCTAACTGTATTCATTTTTGCCACTAGAGCAAAAGTTTCCATGTAATCCACTCCATACGTTTGAGTGAATCCCTTAGCCGTTAACCTTGCTTTGTACCTCTCGATAGACCCATCAGCCTTGTATTATATAATATATACCCACTTGCACCCTACTGGTCTTTTTCCATTCGGGAGAGTCACCAAATCCCAAGTACTATTCTTTTCTAGTGCTTCCATTTCTATGTCCATAGTTTGTTTCTAGTTTTTATCACTCAATGCCTCAGATAGAGAGCTAGGTGTGGTTGTGGTGTTTAGTTTGTGAGGAAAGCTTTATGAGTAGGTGAAAAGTTTTTAAAGGATAGGTAATTAGCTAGAGGGTACAATGGCTTGGTAATGCATTTCCTAGTCTCTTTCCTAAAGGGAATTGGAATATCTAGGTCCTCATAAAGAGATGCTGAACTGGATTCAGATTCCTGTATATTTGAAAAATTAGAGTTTGATGCATTAAAGATTAAAGAACTAGGGATAGTTACATCATGTAATGTTGGGTTGGATGGTTGAACATGGACAAATTCGGTCTTTGTCTTCCTTGTATAAACAAGATTTTTACCAAATCTTACATCAGTCCCATCTTGAGTGAATTTAGTGAGTTCCTTCTCAGCTGTTACACTTTTAGTCCTTATTTATGGTCCTAAGATTAAGTCAAGAAGCATAAGGATATCATCTTCATTTGTTGCAGTCTCCCCGTGAAGATGATCTTTATAGAAGTAACTTCTGTACTAAAAAAAGGTAACATCACGAGACACTGAATGTTTTGGAGGGTGGGTGATAGCATTTATATCCCTTTTGTGTGGATGAGTAACCTATGAAAACACATTTTAAGACTCTAGGATCAAGTAGAGTTGTGTTGGCAACAACAGTAAATATTGTTTTGAAAGAGAGAATGGCAGCAATGAAGGTTGTTGGCTAGGGTTTTAGTGCGCAGTCAGAGGTAGCACCCAGATGTTGAGAGCTCTGATGCAATCTCATAATTTAGGGTAAAACATATATATATTATTATGTTGAGATTACAAATCCATATATACAATGCTAGAAAGCTATTTTAGGAAGTATAATAATAGCTCCTAAAGAAAGAATCCCCATATTTCAAGGGTATCCTAATCATACATGATAATTATTGTCAGAAACCGTGATTGGCGTGATAAAGATTGGCATGGTGTATTTTGGGAAAGTTTATATCTTATGTGCTGTATTTTTGTAACAACTTTGTACTGCCTTTATTAGGTTCATTTATAGTTGATTGATCCCGTAATCATAGGGATTTATTCCTTAGAATTAGCAATCCATATTTCCTAAAATATGCTGCAGACTTATGTATTATGTATTTATATAGGGGTTAATAACCTCTTGAAATAATAAGAAAAGATTTCTATTCTTTCTAAATTTGAGATGGTATCAGAGCTCCCGATCCTTGGGAGTCTCTGACCGTGCCCCTAAACCAAAATCGCAGCCTTCATTGTTGCGCAACCTTTAATCTAAATTGCAACCTTCATTGTTGCTCCACCCTTAGGCCTTGTTACAAGCCTTCATTGCAGGATAATCCTCTTTGCCTGATCACACCTTGGGATGGTTGAAGTCGTGACTCTAGAGATGGGGACAGAACCCAAACAGTTGGGGAATTGCAGAGTGTTCATTCTGCTTATCGTTAAATGGGAAGAACTACCTCAAAGGGTCTCAAATTATTAAGACCATCTTGAAAGGAAAGGGGAAGATCAGTCACCTAATGGGTAATGCTCTTGTTGAGACTGATCCCAAATTCAAATCATGGGATGAAGAAGACTCCATGATCATGGCGTGGCTGTGGAATTCAATGGTTCCAGAAATCAGTGATACTTGCATGTTTCTAAAATCAGCAAAGGAAATTTTGGAGGCTGTTGAGCAAACTTACTCTAAGGCCAAGGATGTTGCCCAAATTTATGATGTAAAAGTAAAAACCCTAGCTGCCAAACAGGGAAACAAATCCATTATAGAATATGCCAATCAACTCAAGTTTCTATGGATGGAATTGGATCACTACCGAGTTATAAAAGCAAAGTGTTCAGAAGACTCAGCAATTCTAAAAGATTATATTGAACAAGATAGGGTCTATGATTTTTTGGTAGGCCTAAATCCTGAGTATGACTAGGTCCGAAAAATCCAAATCCTGGGATAAGAGAAAGTCCTAAGGCTTAATGAAGTGGTAGCCTTTATCCGGAGTGAAGAAAGAAAAAGAGGGTTGTTGCTAGAGACCTCAACCACCGAAAGCTCTGTAATGATAGCTGAAGGAGGAACAATCATGGTTGCCAACCAGAGAAAAAACTGGAAAAACATGAGGAGATTTGGTGTACCCATTGTAACAAGCCACGCCACACAAGGGAAATATGCTAGAAATTACATGGAAAGCCCCCAAGCCGAGAATGGAAGCTGAGAGATGGAAAGACCTCAAGTAGAGAATGGGGCTCGAGAGGAGAAGATGGGAAAACTCCAAGCCGAGAATGGGGGCCGAAAAACCCAAGCCGAGAATGGGACCGAGAGAAGGCCTACAAAAAAAAAGAGGGCAAGGGCAAGCATACATTGCTAATGGACAAGGTGAAGAAGCTGTCCAATTGAATCATGAAGAGATAGAAAAGGTAAGATCCATCCTTACTAATTGGAGAAGCCCACAGGTGCGTGCTCCTTAAGTTTCCATTTTTGTTTGGGCTTAATGTTTCAGATACACCATTTACACCCTACTGAGTATTATGACCCCCTACCCAAATACTTCTCTACATATTGCCCATGTCATAGCAATAAGAAAATTTCCACAGTAGATGGAACCCTCATAATTGCAGCCGGACAAGGAGACGTCCAAATAAGTCCATCCATGACCTTAAAAAATGTCCTTCATGTCCCTAAACTATCTACCAACCTGATTTCTATACAAAAACTCACCAAAATCTTTCATGTAATGTTTTTTATAGCAACACTTGTATATTGCAGGACAAGAACTCGGGGAGGACAATTAGACATGCTAAAGAATGGAATGGCCTTTATTACATGGAGGACCCTAATCTGCCCAACAAAAGTCTCATCTCTAAATCTACCATGACCAACAAAGAGAAAGCTCAACTTTATCATTGCTGACTTGGACATCCATCATTTCAAGTTATAAAATTGCTTTTCCCTTCCTTGTTTACAAATTTAAATGTGGAGAGTCTCCATTGTGAGGTGTGTGAGTTTGCGAAACACAAAGGTGTACCTTTTCCCATTAGTAACAAGATGAGTCTTTTCCCGTTTTTCCTGGTTCACACTGATGTATGGGGTCCTGCATATGTTCCTAATATTTCAGGTGCAAAATGGTTTTTAACATTCATTGATTATTGTACTCGAATGACTTGGGTTTACTTATTGAAACAAAAATCTGAAGTTAGCTTTGTGTTTGTCCAGTTTATCTCAATGGTTAAAAATCAATTTGGGATCAATATCAAAAGAATTACGTCTGACAATGTCAAGGACTACTTTAATCATGTACTAAACTCTTTTTGCCAAAAGGAAGAGATAATCCATGAGTCCTCATGTGTAAACACACCTCAACAGAATGGGATTGGAGAAAGAAAAAATGGTCACCTTTTAGATCAAACTAGAGCTTTACGTTTTCAAAATCATGTTCCTAAGAGATTTTGGGGGAAAGCCCTTCTTACTACCACCTATCTAATCAATAGGTTACCTATTAAAATTCTAAACTCAAGAAGTCCCATGGAAGTTTTATCATCATTCTATCCTCACATTAAGCCTACAAATAAACTCCAACCTAGAATATGTGGGTGTGTATCCTTTGTACATGTTCATAGTAATGAAAGGGGAAAACTGGATCCTAGGGCTGTCAAATGTGTTTTCTTAGGGTACTCTACCACACAAAAGGGATACAAATGTTTTCTACCCCTTTCTAAGAAATTCTATGTGTCAAGAGATGTTACCTTCAACAAACAAGAGAGCTACTTCAAACAGTCTCATCTTCAGGGGGAGAATGTAAGAAAGGAAGATGAGACTCTCATGTTCCCAAACATGACGTTTGGACCTAAAATTGGGCTTGAAATTGGTGCGACAAACGGCATTGTTGTTCCCGAAATTCAAGGAGGAATTGAACCTGCACCTGAACCAGTGAGACCTGCACTTAATGGCGGCAGAAAATTTGGGAAAAATCTAGTATATTCAAGGAGAGAAAAAGCCATTCTAGAACCTGGCAATGTCCAAGAATCCAACCCACCATCACTACATGAGGTAACACCTTCAAATCCTATAAATTCCAATGATTCTAATGAACTTGTTTCTGAAAATTTAGAAATGCAGGTGGACCAAACTCTTGACCTACCCATTGCCCTTAGAAAGGGAACTAGAACATGCACCCAACAACCTCTTTACCCACTATCAAATTTCTTATCCTTTGAAAAATTCTCACCTACCCATAAAACTTTTCTCACTAACCTGAACTCCACACACACACCTTCCTCTATATCTGAAGCATTGTCTGACAGGAAATGGAAACATGCCATGGATGTGGAAATTGAGGTGTTAAACAAAAATGGGACCTGGGAACTTGTCACCCTACCTCCTGGAAAAAAAACCTATGGACAATAAAGTATATGGCTGAAGGGACCATTGAACGTTACAAGGCAAGGTTGGTGGCAAAAGGCTTCACTCAAACCTATGGAGTTGATTACTTGGAGACATTTTCCCCAATTGCTAAGATGAACACGGTCAGAGTAATATTGTCACTAGCAGCAAATAATGATCGGGATCTGCAGCAGTTTGATGTGACAATAAATCTGCAATTAGCATAGCCCACAACCCGGTACAGCATGATAGAACTAAACATATTGAGGTTGATAGACACTTTATCATGGAAAAACTAGACAGTGGCATGATTTGCACACCATATGTATCCACCCAAAACCAACTTGCAAACATACTCACCAAGGGACTGAACTGCATTAACTTTGAAGGAATCATATCTAAGCTGGGAATGGAAAATACCTATCACCATCTTGAGGGGGAGTGTCAAAAACCGTAATTGGCGTAATAAAGATTGGCATGGTGTATTTTAGGAAGGTTTATATTTGATGTGTTGTATTTTTGTAACAGCTTTGTGCTGCCTTTATTAGGTTCATTTATAGTTGATTGATCCCGTAATCATAGGGATTTATTCCTTAGAATTAGCAGTCCATATTTCCTAAAATATGCTGCAGACTTATGTATTTATATAGGGGNTAATAACCTCTTGAAATAATAAGAAAAGATTTCTATTCTTTCTAAATTTGAGAATTATAATTTCCTAAATAAGGAAGAAATATAAGTAATAAAAGCAAAGACTTTAATAGAAATAATACAGCTACAAGGATTCTAATAGTATCTTATAGGGAGAAATTTATGTTGAGCAGCCCCAAGGATTGGTGAAGGAAAGTGAGGGAGATAGAGTCTATCTTGTCAAGAAAACCCTTTACGGTCTAAAGCAAGCTCTAAGAGCTTGGTATATCAAAATTGATGAATATTTGTTGAATTTTGGATTTGTGAAAAGTCTATCAGAAACAACCTTGTACAGTAAGCACAATGGTATTGACATTCTTATTTTTCATTGTATGTTGATGACCTACTAGATGCAAGAAACAATACAAACCATATTCAAAATTTCAAATAGAAGATGATGGTGTTTGAAATGACAGATCTTAGATTTATGTCTTACCTCCTTGGCATGGAGATCAAGCAAGGGCAAGGTGAAGTTTTCATATGCTAGAAGAAGTGTGTAAAGGAGATACTAAAGAAATTTCAAATGGAAGAATACACGACAGTAAGCACTCCAATGAATCAAAAGGAGAAGCTGCACAAAGATGGTGCTAACAAAATTGATGAAGGATATTTCAAGAGATTGATTGGTTGCTTGATGTATCTCATGACAACAAGGCTTGATATTTTGAATATTGTAAGTATTTGGCTCGATTCATGCATTATGCAAGTGAATTGCATCTCAAGACTGCCAAAAGAATGATTCGGTATGTTAAGGGTACAACTGACTTTGGTGTGAAGTTCACAAGGAGCAAGGAGTTCAAGCTAATTGGTTTTTCTGACAATGACTAGGGAGGTTCCGTGGATGATATGAGAAACACTTCAGGTTAGTGTTTTACTCTTGGCTCTAGTGTTTTCTCATGGAGCTTGAAGAAGCAAGAAACTGTATCCCAATCCACGACTGAAGCAGAGTTTGTTGTTGCAACCACTACTGTCAATAAAGCTTTATGGTTGAGAAAAATTTTACTCGATCTTGAACTGGAATAGAAGGACAGCACAAAGATTCTTGTTGACAACCAAGCTGCAATTGCTATCTCTCATAGTCCCGTGTTTCATGGAAAGACTAAACACTTTAACATCAAGCTATTCTAAGATCAAGTTGCAGATGTTCTTACTAAACCATTGTCTGCTTGCAAGTTTGAATTTGTAAGGTCAAGACTTGGTGTTTGTAGTTCCTAAAGCAAGGAGCAGTGTTAAGAAAATGTTTTAGGAGTGTTTTACTATTGTTGGAAGTCCCACATCGACTAGAGATAAGGTCAATTCAGTGTATATAAGTGGATGCAAATCTCACCTTACAAGCCGGTTTTGTGGGATTCAGTTAGGCTTAAAGTCCACTTCTAACATGGTATCACAGCCATCATTAGAGCCTACCCTAGTGATATCTATTATTGTTGGGCATGTTGTTCCGCCCGCTATCAGGCCGCTATCGGATCTCCCATTAAACGTCTAATCCCACGCTCGAGATGTATATACCTCGACGTGAAGGGGTGTGTTGGAAGTCCTATATCGACTAGAGATAAGGTCAATTTAGTGTATATAAGTGGGTGCAAACCTCACCTTATAAGCCGGTTTTGTGGGATTGAGTTAGGTTTAAAGTCTCTTCATGTATTTAGGATTTAGTTATTTTGTTTATTATGCATTGTAGTGGTGGATTAAAATTAGGATCAAATTGTTAGTGCATAGTTACTTTTTCAAGTTTTAAATATTGCAACGTTTTTCATTAATAATACAGACGTATTTTGGTTTCAAGTATGCTATAGTTTTTCTTTAGAAATAACAATTTGTATAAAGAGATGAGTGCAAATAGATCAAATTATAAGTTTACTATACTTACCACCCATGTTGCATGTCATCATTTGCTATATGGAAATCAAAGTACACATATGTTCCTTGCTCATATTCATCTGTTGCAACTTTTGGCTCTTCGTGCCTTTGAAACCATGTGTTATACTTGCGGTGATATCTCCAAGACTGTTTCTTTAGCTCTTTTGCAGCCATATATTGTTGGTAAGTATTCTACAACAAATTATGAATGTAAGCTTACATGACAGAATGAGAGTAATACGAATCACCCAAAAAGTCCGTGTACCTGTTGATAGTAAAATGCAAAGAACAGGGTATCGGTACCGTATGGTTCTAGACCCACTCTCTCCCAAAAGGCTGGATTATTAACAATTGGTGCCTGAACTTGAGGAAAACTAGGAGGAGTTATCGTAGGATGTTTCTGCATAACCAGAAAAAATGGAAACTTTTTTCTTATAATCTAATAATACATAATATAGTATTCAATTAAAATGATGATTATTAAAACCAAAATAGTATACAGGAGTGTAGGTCCTGAGACGTTCTGAGTCCTTAGGTTGCGGAAGTTTGAGGTGAGCTGCCTCAAGCATCTGTAAATTATATAACTGATCACGAACTCCTCCAGAATTTGCAGAGAATGCACTAAAGTTGTCACCAACAAGTCCAAGGTCAGTAGAATTTCTTCCTATAACACCAAGGTTACCAGTACGCTGATTTGATTGTAAAGGTTGGCCGGGAGACAAATCAATACCCCTAGAAGTCTGAACAGGCTCTGTAAGAGATCCAGGTACTCCTGCCTGCAGCATAAATGTCAAACAGTGTGAATCACGCATGAATATATTTTACATAATACACGCACATGCCTATGTTTCAACATGAATCAAAATATAAATAGGTATATTTGCTGTCTACAAAGCAGAATACGTTTTTTGTTGGACCCAACCCATCTTATTGCTTAAAGAACTAGTTGAAAACACTCAAACCAACTTTCAGTTTCCAAAGAATTCTGTGCCAAAACGTTTGACACTTTTTTAGATGTAATTAGAGGCAAAATTTAACACGAACTTAGGTTGAATGTAAGTTTAAAATGTGTTACCCTCTTTTTTAACTCTAGTTGGGTTCAACCTGACATAGTTTCCTAACTGAAATCCAAACACAGTTAGTCTTCTAGCTTTCATGTTTAAAACAACATTAGCTAACAAATTCGTTTTCCAAAAATGGAACGAAACTGTTAAATATATATATATATATATATATATATATATATGTGTGTGTGTGTGTGTGTGTGTGTATATATATATATATATATATATATATATATATATATATATGTGTGTGTGTGTGTGTGTGTGTGTATACATATATATATACATATATATATATATATATATATATGTGTGTGTGTATATTTTATACTATTATTTTGTCTTGCAATGATGCGCTCCTCTACATATTTTCCTTCTGTAGCAGTTGGGGCAGAGGAATCAATCTGTACTCTTTAGATTGTTCCATTAGGCACGCACTGTTCTCAGACTGGAAAAACAGTCTTGCTACCACCAATAACCTCGTCAGCACCTTCTAGCTCCATTTCAAGGTCCACCTTCCTTATTTTCTCTGTTTGGAACGTGTGTATTTGTTATACTCGTCCCTTGGCAAATTCTGGATATCATTTTTCAATCTTTACAATTCCAAACCAGAACTTCAAAAGAAACTCAATGACAAAAATATCTATCTTGGTCAGCTTTTGTGGAACTATGGCTCCTTGGTTAGAGGCATCACGACCATTTGGAGACATTTAAGTTCTACAGTGATGATGTCTTTGCATATCTATACTAAAAAGATTAAAGAATAGTGAAGTTCGATTTCTAACTGAGTTTTGTTGTGACAATCTGTAGAGCCCAACATTTTAGGAACCATGAGGACTTTCATGACCTATAATTCCTTTTGGAGTTCGTCCAAAAATATCCTTGCCAACGATATTCAATGCCTAAATGATTCACCTCAGAAGTTGGCATCTATCAAACAATTAAATCATTCAGTCTCTTTTGTTGCTCAAGTCCAATCTGTCTGTATCTGAACTTAAAATGCTTTTGGAAGCTGATTTGGTGTATAAAATGAAAAAGAAACTTGATAAGTTGTTCACGGTGTTAGTCTTGCATCCCTAAACCCAAATTTTGATCATATTGGTGATCAAATTTTGACACGTCAAGAAGTTTCTCAATGTAAGACCTTGCACAACACCTTCTTTGTATTCTAGCCCAGAAAAATAGTGGGATTTGATCTGAAAGTTATTCATACTTATCTACCCAGGAAAAAGGAGGTTAGTAGGACATTAAATACATTCCTGATGAAGCCATTGATTTTGGGACAACACTCTTTGGAAATCGGAAGCCATCCGCTGGGTAGAATACAAAATTTAGTTAAATAAAAAATAAATGTGAAATTAAAATTTCATGGCTCCACTGAAAATCAAAAGTTGAATAAGAAACTACAACAAAAAATCAACTTCAATTAAAAACATAAATTAAACGGCTGTAGAACACAAACCAATCAGAACAAAATAAAAAACTAAATAAGAACTGATGGAGAAGATTTTTCCCACATGTCCTCCTCTTATTGGAGAGGATTTTTCTCCTTGCTCTCCAAGTTATCCAAGGTAGGGTTTTTAGGTCTAGTTTCTACAATTTCGAGACACTCTTAGCTTATAAATAAAGATGTCTCCCACTCTTGTATTCACCATGAATTTTGAGTAATGTTATGTTGTCAAAATTGAATCATACTACTCATATTAGGTCACCTTAGGCTAGAGTTGCTGGGTCTATCAAAGAGGAAGTTCACTGGTGAATTATAAGTTCAACAACCAATGAGATATAAGTTCAACCATATAAGGAATTGACACCACTCTCTACCCAAAACCTTAAGGCAATGGGTTAATGGGTCTTTCATCTTTATATAGTGCTGTACTTTCTTATTTCTATCCAATGTGAGACTTAGACTCACTTGGATTCCCAACAATCTCCCACTCAAGGGTGAGTCCCTTCCACACAGGTACTCTGCCACTCCAACGGAAGCATTCCCACCCAACCACAACCGCGTGTAGCCCTTTCGAACCACCGTTCATCTTAACGGGACTTGCTTACCTGAATACCCTTTACCAGGAAGACTTTTGGTATAGGGATCATTATACTCATTTGAGCCGCCCACCAAGACAAACCATCAGCTCTGATACCATGTTGGGTCTATTAAGGAGGAGGTTCACTGGGAAGACACAAACACCAATGAGATATGAGTCCAACCATATAAGGGATTGACACCACTCTCTATCCAAAACCTTAAGTCAATGGCTTAATAGGACTTTCATTTTTATATAGTGCTCTACTTTATCATTTCCATCGGTTAGATGTTAAGTTGTGTGTTTACGTTCATTGGGCTCAACCCATTCTGTATTTAGGGTTTAACCCTTATCTTTCATTATAAATAAACTACCCTATGTGTATGCAAAATACAAGAGATTAATCTCATACATAGTTTTTCACTATATTCAATATGGTATCTAGAGCTTATGTTTACTTCCAGCCTGTTGCACAATCTCCGGTACCCATCGCCGCAGCCGCTGTCGTCACTGCCAGAGTTCTAGAATCGGCCGACGACCACTCCATCTGAATCGTCTCGGCCAGGCGACCACCGTGGTGCAAAGATCGTGGTGATCGGACCACCCACGCGCCTCCACGCGCCACCATTGGGTGGTCCAATAGTGGCCCGATAGCGGGTGGAACAGAAATGCCCACAAAATTAGAATATCTTTAGGATAGGTTCTTAACCATGGCTCTGATACCAACTTGATGTCAAAAATGTTTTCCTTAATGGTGATTTGCATGAAGAAATTTACATGGAGCAACCGCCCGGCTTTGTTGCTCAGGGGGAGTCATCTGGATTGGTATGTCGTCTTCGCAAATCCCTATATGACCTAAAACAATCTCCTCGGGCCTGGTTTGGTAAATTCAGCTGTGTTGTTTAACAATTTGGTATGTCCCGCAGTGAAATGGATCATTCAATGTTCTATCGCCACTCAAGTGCTGAATGTATCTACTTAATAGTGTATGTTGATGACATTTTTCTCACAGGAAGTGACTATCTTGGCATCTCTCAGATGAAACAGCACCTTTGTCACCATTTTCAAACCAAAGATCTTGGCAAACTTCGGTACTTTTTGGGTATTGAAGTAGCACAATCCAATGATGGTATCGTCATATCTCAGAGGAAGTATGTGTTAGACATATTGGAGGAAACAGGGTTAATCAACTGTAAATATGTTGAGACATCTATGGGTCCTAACATCAAACTCCTACCAAATCAGGGGGAGCCTTTCTCAGATCTTGAACGGTAAGAAGATTAGTTGGTAAATTAAATTATCTTACTTTACGCGTCCTGACATTTCCTTCGCAGTTAGTGTAGTGAGTCAATTTCTAAACTCCCTATGTAAAGACCATTGGGATGCAGTTGTTCGCATACTGAAGTATATTAGAGGATCACTTGGAAAAGGTTTGCTATATGGTCCTAATAACAATACAAAAATCGTTTGCTATTCAGATGCTGATTGGGCTAGTTCCCCTTCTGATAGGAGGTCTACTTCTGGATATTGTGTCTCTATTAGTGGCAACATGATATTTTGGAAAAGTAAGAAGCAAAGTGTTGTGGCAAGGTCCAGCGCAGAAGCAGAATATAGAGATGTGGCATCTGCTACTTGCAAGCTTGTGTGGCTTAAACAATTAGTGGATTGAAATTTGGAGATGTCACTCATATGACACTTATATATGATAATCAAGCTGCTCTTCATATTAGCTCTAACCGTGTCTTCCACGAGAGAACCAAACACATTGAAGTTGATTGTCATTTTACCAGAGAAAAAATCATATCCAGAGATATCAAGACTGAGTTCGTTAACTCAACAACCAGTTGGCAGACATATTCACCAAGTCCTTACGAGGACCTAGAATTGACTATCTTTGTAACAAGTTTGGAACATGTGATTTATATGCTCCAGCTTGAGGGGGAGTGTTAGATGTTAAGTTGTGTGTTTATGTTAATTGGGCTCAACCCATTCTGTATTTAGGGTTTAACCCTTATCTTTCATTATAAATAAATTACCCTATTTGTATGCAAAACACAAGGGATTAATCTCATACATAGTTTTTCACTATATCCAATACTATCCAATGTGGAACTTAGACTCATATTTGGATTCCCAACAAGAGCAACCCAAGTGGCCTCCTCTACTCACCTTCCTCCAAGAGTTGGCATAACCTCTCTTAGACCATCACTAAACACCACCTCCATCATCCTCAAACACTCCAAAACAATAAGCGCCTCCTCTATTAGCCACTTTTTTTCTAGTTTTGGCCCAACCTAGCTATAGGAGGATTGTTATCAAGAACTGAGAGCTCCTTCTCTGTTAGCCACTTTTTTTCTAGTTTTGGCTCAACCTGGCTATAGGAGGATTGTCATCAAGAACGCAAAAAGAATTAACTTGTTTTCTAAAATTACTTAATAAAAGATTGAAACAAAGAGAAGAATAGCATAAAACTTAATAAAAAAAATTAGTATGAAGGCAAAAGAATTAAACAAATTTAAAAATATACTAAGATAAAGACTGAATAAGAGACGAAAGCAAAACGAATTATTATTTTTTAAATAATAAGATGCTGAATAGAAGAGAGGTTAGAAGAATAAAAGAGCTTGTTGGCAGTAGCAGAATGCAAAATGAATGAAATTGTTTCAAGAAAATATTAAAACCGACAGACCAAAAAAGAAAAAACAAAAAAAAAAAGATACAGCAGTTCTAAAACAAGCAGAAATGAAAAAGGTAACGAAACGAGGACAAAGAAGAAAAAGAACAAAGAACAAAGAAAATTCCTACTTAGAGTGGCAAAAGATGTTAGGTTGCCAGAGACGAATGGTTGCTGGGGTGGGGTGGTTTGAGGAGAAGGCTTACCGTGGGAGGAGAGAACATAACGACATGTTGAAGAAACATTCACGGGTGGTTTTTGGTTACATTCCACATAATACACTAGTTGAAAATAAGAATGATTTTATTATTCTCAATCATGTAAATTACATTCTCCTTTCTTCTATTTGTAACAATCCAATATTCTAAAATAAAGAAATAGGGAAATAAAATAATCTAAAAGATTACACATCTATTTTCTCTAATTAGAAAGATTTTATAGATATCTTCTTTAATTAAGAAGATATTTCATCTAATTACAACAATACTATAACACTTAATATACAAAATACATTTGAAAATACCTAAAATACTATCAAATGACGTTGTGTGGTTATTTTGAACTTATTTTATTTTGGATGCATTCCCTTTGTCACCTAATCTTTATAGTCAAACTAGGATGGCCGGCTCACTGACTCTACCATCATATGATCCAGGGTTTACAAATATAAATCAGATGCATGCCAACCGATTTTGTGCAGACAACATAGCATGTTGGTATCTGTGTGCATGTTTAAATTTATGCTGCAGTATATAAGATAATCTGTCTTAAAGCATATAAAAGCAGATGAGTTAGTCGGTATACCGGAGAGTCTATAGCATATGTGGATTTCAGTTCATCTTCGTTCATAAAATTCTTGCTAATTCCAGTACTGGCAGTAGAGTCAGTCCCCGAATCATCAGGAAAAATCTGTTGCTGTGACTCGTCAACCTTAGAATTGCCAACATCTGCAGAATATTAAAAACTTTGTTGTATTAAATCTTTCACAAAATTACTATTATTTGTATGTAATGTTATGGGTGTAAAGATTTCACAATTAATGTACAATAAATATGGATTAGGAGTTTATTTGGTAGATTTCGTCCTCATTTAAAGCCAATATGTTTAGAGATTTATTTTCTTTTATTAGCAATTTTTTATTCCCTCTACATACCAATGTATCATTTCTCATTTCTCTTTTATATCAAGAAAAGTAATTTTATAACTATTGCTTACTACCGACACATATTTTCAAATGAGATCAGAGCTTTAGTTTCCTTTTTTTTTTTTCCTTCTTTTTCATGGAGCCCTAGACTCTCTTTTTACCACATAAAACCTTCAATACAACAAAGTCTATATTTGCTCCTCATTTAATCAAATACCCTAATTATGTAATTAAACTGTAGAGGGAAATTTCAACTGATACATAAATCAACTCATTCTAACACAAAATATTGGCCATGAATGACACTCCTTGTTAATAGCACCATGGTTATCAAATCAAGATTCGAATCCTGAATTGGTTTTTGATTGTGAAAATGATAGGATTTGAAGGGTTTATGGAAGGAGGAAAGGAGTTAAAAGTAAAACATAATAGCTGGGAGGAATATGTAAATCCTGTGACTTTTTGCACAGATATAAGACTATTACCTAATTGAGGAATATGTAAAACATTCTTTAATACAATAGATGAGTCCAAAATTATATCCCAGAACCACATATAGGTATACCCTGACCATTCGTAATTGTAATAAGTTGTTCTCTATTTCTTTTATCATGAGTAGAAGTACACACGAAAAGGTGTCATATGATCAGTTGCTCCTAGATCAAGGATCCAAATACCTTGAGACACATGACCAACAGTATTGAGACAAATCTTACCTTTCATGGACAGAGTATATTATCCAGAGGGCTTACTCATTTATTCAACCACTGCTTTCAAGCACTCGACTTCCTCCTTATAAGCTTTCATATCAAGATCTGGTGGTGGTGAAAGACTAGCTTGTGAAGGACTAGATTGATTGGTGGCTTTTTGTTATGAGGTAGTATGAGTTACCCCTCTTTGGGAAGACCCTTTGTTGTTTTCCATGCGCTCGAGAAAAACATTCTTTCTTCCATGGAATTTGAAACATGTTTCCTTAGTATCTCCAGATCTTTTACAGTATGAACAATAGTCCCCATGAGTACCTTTTTCAAACGACTTTTCCCCAGCACTTGTTCCCTTATGGACTCGCTTTCTAGTTGTCATGGCAGAGCCTATGTTGGAGGTCTCTCCATCAAGCATGAAAGTTCTTTGAGTTTCTTCTCCTCTTACCATAGAAAAAAACTTCTGATAGGGATGGTAATTTTTCTCTTCCAAAGATTTGTACCCAGATTAGGTCATACTCATGATTCAGACCATGGAGAAATTTAAAGATTCTTCCTTTTTTTTCATGACTTCAGCAAGTGTGGCACCATCTGTTTTACACATCTTTATTGTTTGGTTCTAATCTAATTGAATCCAAAGTCCATTCAAGATTCCATGATATTCTAATACAGAAAGGGAACCTTGTTTTGTATTAAATATCCTGCTTTCAATGTCATAGCATGCAGCAAAATCCTTTTTTAATGAAAAGGTACTATGTAAATCATCCCATATTGCTTTTGCAGAAGAATGAAACATATAATTTCTACTTACCTCAGGAATCATGGACTACCACGTCCAAGTCATAATTAGTAAATCTTCATTCTCCCAAATTGGAAAATGAGTGTCGTCTGGTCCTAGGCCTCCTCCATCTATGTGATCTACTCTTGAACGTCCCTTGAGAATCCTTTGAATGTACTGGCTCCATTGTAAGAAATTCCAACCATCCAACCGATAGGCACCCACCACATTTGGTACATCATTAGCACCCAAAGAAATAATTTTTACTTCAGACATCATGTAGAACGCAATCAGGTGTCTCTGGTGACCTTATTCGAGGCGACGACGACGTGTGGGTTACACCTAGAAGAGGAGCAGAACTTAAAACTCAAATCTAGTCAAATCTGGGCCAAACCGGACATCACTGACCCATGGAACAGACTCAGGAGGCTCTAGTAACCCTTTTTGTGACCGCAGCAACGAGTGGGTCTCGTCGAAACTAGGCGCGTGGGCTACACCCGCCAGTGACAGCAGCGGTGCGCGGCTTCTTTCACAAAGCGATTTCCAGTGTTGTGATTGTTGGAGTTGGGTGCACCTTTCTGCCCTATCAACAACCCCAATCGATTACAACGGCAGCCGCGGTGGTCGAACAACAGCGATAGTGGCTAATGTTGTTGAAGAAACGGATCTCCCAAGATCAAGAGTTTAGATACCAACTTGAAAAAGAGAATGATTTTATTATTTTCATTCATGACAATTACATTCTCCTTACCTCTATTAGTAGCAATCTAATCTTCTAAAAAAGGGAAATAAGGAAACAATGTACTAAAAAATAATATAGAAGATTATACATCTATTTTCTCTAATTAGGAAGATTATATAGATATTTTTTCTAATTAAGATTATATAGAGATTTCCTCTAATTACAGCAATATTCATACAACAATCTTTTTGTTAGCTGTTAGTTAGATTAGTAGAACCCTCGTTGTTTTGTATAAATTGATCTCCGCAATGTCTTTTCAGTAAGTTGAATGATAATTCTCCTCACAGTTTTAAAATTCTGTTATTCTAATAGTATCAAGGGCTGTCATGCCATAAATTGGTTGTTCAACATTTATAGATTGGCCAACATTAGGATAACATTGGATTGTAACAACATATTATGAATAAATTCTACCAAAAACATGAACTTTTAAGTTAAAACATCAACGTATACCTGGATCTTTAGAAACAACTGACAGCAGTGATTGTTGGCTAGATGGGGAATTTACAGAAATGGGTGGCTGTGGTAATGAGGTGGAAGAAATACCACTAAGACCTGAAGACTGGACTCCAAGTCCCACACCAGATTGAGAAGCAACAGATGAGCCTTGAGAATTGAACTGCACATATTGTGGGATGTTATAATGGAAAGAAAGTCCAAACCAGATAGTGAAAAATCACAACAAAAAATTTAAAGCTCACAAATACCAATATATGTCATGTAATATATATCTTTCCACTTTAGAGAAAAATCAAGTTAGGTTATGAAGATGAATGTATGATACAAGAAAATATTGCAACTATTTGATAGAGTCAATTACAGAGAAGAGAAATAAAATCTTCTGGGGCCTAGCCTAGACCATTAATAAAATTCTTCAGCATGGTAATTGAGAGTATCTCAAAGGAAAATTGTAATAATCAACAAGTAAAGGTATATAATAAAGTAATTGTATGCCAAATGTTAGACAATGTAGATGTTAGACCATTAAAGGGTTACATAAGGAAGAATAAAAAAGGAGTAAGCTAGACACGTGTAATGAGAGTAGGGAGCAAGCTAGACACGTAAGGAGTGAACCAGACACGTGTAAGAAAGAGAGTTTGTTATAGTTTGTTACAAGAGAGAGATAGTATAAATAACAATCAGAATATGAGGAGAGGGGTATCGGATAATTACTTACCTTTTGGGATAGAGACTGGATCGTTTTCCAGTGGAGGAAGGTGGCTTCCTTAGGGGAATATTTACTTGTTAATTCTGTTCATCTATACTTTACAGATTAATACAGTTTTTATTCATACAGTTGATTATTTTTGTTGAGTGTGTGTGAGAGGTTTCCCATCTGTTACGGTCCTTGAGTAAAGGAACCTAACAGTAGACCAGTCAAATGTAAAAAATTTAGCCAAAGAATCAAGGAGTCTTTCCTTCTGCTTTGAAATTTTCGGTTTTAGAGAATGTTTTACAGAAACAGTTTTCAAAAACTTAAGCTTTAGAAAAAAAAGAGAGGGAAGACGTAAAAGTACAAGGAAGAATGAGTAATAGAAAATTGAAAGTAGAAAACCAAAACTCAATGTTCTGTTTTTTTTTAAAAAAAAAAAAAAAACTAAATAGAGAGGTTAGTTAAAGAGAAAATCCAAAAGCTACTCCTGTAAGAAGTTAATTTTGTTTCAAAAAATACAAATAATAAACAAACACACAATTTAGCACCGAGGTGTTTTGGTGGAGTAGGCATCCTCTCAAAAAGGAAATGCAAGTGCTAAAGCATAACCATGTTTGCCATCCCAATCAAGTTGACATGACAAACAACATATATGCTATACCTCAATATTATAAAGAGAAGAGAATACAAAAAAATAGTGGGGACATGTTAGGAATCTAGAATTGAAAAGAGAAAGAAGAGTAAAATTGTTTCTTGTATAAACTGAAAACAACACAAAATAGGAGAGCACTCTCTCCTAGAAGGGTTTCCCTTCACAATGAGCTAAAGCTCAATCTACAAAATTATCCAAAAGACCCCTCCATACCAGGACCCCCCCAATCATGTAAAAGAAACCTCACTCACCCTAACAACCTAACTCACAACTACAGAGGGCTCTAGAACGATCTTCCCTAGAAAGGTTCTTGGATTTTTGTAGCCAGGTCTTGACCCTTTGGACTGCATTTTCTTCCATGTTATTGATTGTTGGGTGTACATTTGTTGATCCTTTGATATTCTGAACTTCAAAAACATTTGTTGCCCTTGTTGTTTGACCTTGGGTGTTATTCCCTTCAAATGTGGACAACTCCACTCATTCAACCCACAAGAAAAGTGCTTCTTCCTCACCCTTCCTAGTTCCATTATTGTCAATGGTATCCTCTTCTCATTTCTCCTCCCAATTGATTGAATTTTCTCCTCCGTCTAAGGGTTTCTTTTCTTTCTTGATGTCTTGAAAAAACTCCCTACTCCTTCCCTTTTTGCACTGTAAAGAGATTTCTCACTTCCTTTTGAGCCCCTTTCGTGATTCTTGGATTTTCCATCATTTGTTTTATTTCTTGGATATTTCTTCTTCATTCTACGATCACCCTTTTTCAGTTTGTTGGCCCACCTCTCCAAAGTATTGACTCTTCCTTCCATGTTTCCACCACTCAATTTGTTAGCAACCCAAAATTGAAAAGAGAAAGAAGAGTAATATTCTTTATTGTATAAACTCAAAAAACACAAAATAGGAGAGCACTCTCTCCTCCAAGGGTTTCTCCTTCACAATGAGCTAAAGCTCAATCTGCAAAACCCTTCACAATGAGCTAAAGCTCAATCTACAAAATTATCCAAAAGTCCCCTTCATACCAGGACCCCCAACTATATAAAGGAAACCTCAATAGTCCTAACAACCTAACTCACAACTACTTCTTAATATTTTTCCTCCTATCATACACATTATATCCTATCAGGACACTACACCTAACCCATTAATCCCTAAACCTATATAAGGGAAAATCAAATATATCCCTAAACAATTTAGGACAACTAATGCTAAGAAAACCATCTCACCAAGTATAACTATGAGATTTAGTGTCAAACTCAACAATTTCATTGACACAATATTACCCTTTTTGAAAATATGCTAAAAATGAATACATACACTATTACTATTTATAAAACAATTCAACAGAATATTACGAAGTTCCTAAGGAATAATAGAAGTATTGAACTCAGCTTGAATAACAAATTAAGAGTCACGCTCAATCCAAAGATTAGTCCATCATTGCAACTTCCAAAACCAAATTCACATTTATCACTTAAACATACAAAGCATTGTGAACACCGAGATATGACAAGAAACAACCTAAAATAGAAGCATGATGATTTCTAAAAGTATTGATTCCCACGCTCAATGTCCTTGCCATGAACACACAATGTCCTCAATGTGAGCACACAATATCTTTAATTTGAACACATAATATCTTCAATGTGAGGGGTGTGTTATAGAGAGATCATAGATCAATAGAGATATGACTAAAATTATAATATATAAGTGAGGACAAACCTCACCTTACTAAATTGATTTAATAAAATTGAATTAGGCTTAAATTTCACTACCTCAATGTGGTACCTCAATATGGTATAAGATTTCTCCTTTTTGTCATAGTGATCGTAGATCACTAGAGCTATGGCCAAAATTATAGTATATTAATGAAGGCAAACATCACCTTACTAAATTGATTTAATAAGGTTGAGTTAGGTTTAAATTTCACTACCTTAATATGGTATCAATATCTCCTTTTTGTCACTACCATTTTTATCTTTATAGATACTCTTGATCCAAGTGATGATGCCACCACAGGTGGGATCGAACCTACATTGACATTCCTTCTTTTTAAGTTTTAATTATTACAAATAGAGATGAGAATGTAACTGGAGTGATTGATATCAATAAAATAATTCTTTATTTTCCATGTTTTATTATTAGGGAATATCAATCTCCTCTATATATTATACCGATTTAGTTTTCTCAATATAAATAAAGCATTCCTGTTGTCTCAGAAACACGATTTCAACCCAATATCTATTTCCTATAATTTAACAGTTATTAAAGCATGTACAAGTACAAGAGGTCTTAACAATTTAAACTGTCTTCATAAATGCTTCAATTCAACCAGAATGAATTTATAATTAAACTAATTGAAAGAAAATAATGGGACTACGCTTTTCTCCTGATTTTCATTATGAATTCTAAAGATACAAAAGCAATAAATTCAACTCCCAAATGTATTTTTGACCATGCGTATGTGTACAATATACAGCCCAAGCAAAAACAATGACTACAATACACCAGAGGGAATACACGAACTTGCATATTTAAATTAGAAAACTCAAGGATTCCAGCAAATTCAAAAGGCTCAGCACATCTATCTTTTAATTCAGGCAGTAAAGAAGTGTAGATAAATTTTAATTTTCTAACTATGCAATGAATCATCAATCTTTTGGCCAATAATGAATCTTCAATCCTTAAATTCTGTGTAAAGGAGAGAAAAAAAACGTATAAAAATGATACCTGCTGTAAGAGAGGATTTTGTTGTTGAGCAGAAAACTGCTTGTGATTTCCTCCAGTATAAGATGGCATATTAAGAAGGGCACTTTGCCCTTGTTGCACTTGCTGGAACTTCTGTAAATATCTTTCCCTCTGATCAGGAACTATTTCTGTTCTTGCACGAACATGACCCTGAAGTACAAAATAAATAAGTCCCTTCAGAGGTATAAAAAAAATAACAAACTACACAGCATGTGTCCCATCCCATGAAGTCCTTACTCCCAGGTGATTATCACATGTACTAATAAGTATGTTATGCTTTCTACTCCAATTTTGTATGCATAACTACGCATTTCTGTGTCATTAAAAATATATAGCATCACAACTTTTGAACTACATACGTTCATTCAACTAATCCGCAACAAAAGGAAAAAAGAAAACCTAGATACATTAAATGATCTACATGTACGAGACTCAAAACTGATGCAAAAAGCCAGCATCTCCTAACATAGGTCTGTATGTGCACCCAAGTAACATTTTTCAAGTGAATAGGCCTATATACATACTGTTAGGTTCCTGGGTTTGGAATCTAACAGGGACTCACTCAAAAGATAGAAACAGTAAAGAAAGAATGGGTTTTGACTATTATTCACTGTGAAAGAATCTTCTTTTTACAAGAATGGGATTGGGAGCATAACCTCCCTGTTGAGGGCATAACCCCTCTCTACAAGCTAATTGCCTGACTTTACACAAAAATACACGATGATCCCCCTTGACACAAACCGGGTCTTATTTATAGACTTCCTCCCCTTCTAGTCTAACCCATTAAGTCCTTTCTCATGTATCCTATCATTACCCACCGCTGCAAAACAACCTTGTCCTCAAGGTTGAAACCAAAAAACTGGGTCGCTTGGCTCCTCTTCATCATTTTGTTTTTATCTGAAGAGAATCCATTAGTTAACAATTTTTTTCTCTTCTTCCAACTCCAAAACTTTTTTTGTATTTTTGTAGCAGCAGCACTGCCTAAACCCTTTCCTTGTCCAGATTTGTTCATCCTAGAAGCTAAAAAGGAAAGAACTTCTTGATCTGGCCATCCAATTTCTTCATCATCATCATGTTGAGCAATTGGTTTCCTCTGAATGTCGTATTGCAGCCCTGCAAAAAAATATCCCTGCCATTGGTCTTCTAGTGTTTTATATGTTTGTGACAACCATATCTTGAATTCTCGGATGAATTTTTTGCTACTCCAAACAACTGCATCTTCTACTTTATTTTCAGCCATAACAGTCACCATGTTCCCACCATATTCTGCCTTCTTTCCTTTATCTTCACCCTTCTTCACTGTTTTGACATGCACACCACGACCTGCCCCACTATCTCTCCTGAAAACAGCAACTTTTGCCATGTCCTAGGCAGCAACACCAACAATATTTCTATCACAGTTTTTGTCTTCTGCACTCATATCTCTTTCTCTTTCCTTGCCAGAAACAACATCTTTAAGAGGGATGCGGTGCTCCTTATCCCGAGGTGGAGGTAGCCCTTTATTCTCCTGAAACCCCTTGTAGTGCTGGCAGACCTGCACTTAGCTCTGCTTCCTGCACAGCAGTCAAATCACTTTGCCCCTCTCTGTCCACCTCATTCTCCACTCGACCCATTTCCCAAACCCATGTCCACCTTTCAGCATCTGCTAGCTTGAGGAGAGTTTTCAGTTCCACCAGCTGTCTGGACAAAGCAGGGTCCCCTTTTACTCTTACCCTTTTACCCGCCAGGTAATACCCCATGGTCATTTCTTTCCAATTTATCACCTCCTCTCCCAACTTAGCCAACCAAACTACGCCCAAAATAATATCTACACCCCGCAAGTTGAACAAATAAAAGTCTTCCTCCACCGCAGCTTCTCCCAAACTCAATCGAATTTTTTCACAATGTCCCATGGTCATTTTCTTCCGCCCATCTCCTAGGCTCACCGGATACAGCTGAGTGTTAATCAAAGGTAACTTCAATTCCTCCACTAACTCCCAGCTGAGAAAACTATGGTTGTCGCCGCTATCGACGAGCACCACCACGCTTCTTCCTCCGCTCCACCCTGTCCACTTCATCATTTTAGGTGAGGTCATCCCTTCTGCTGAGCAGGCGGACAACACCCTGGACTTCGTTTCAGGTTCCACCCCTTCCTCACTCACGACTTCCTCCTCATCTTCTGTTAAAAGTAGCACGCGCAGGCTTCTCTCGGTGCAACGGTGGCCAGGGGCGAACGACCCTCCACAACAAAAACACCAGCCCTTTTCTTTCCTCTTAAGGAATTCTAGGTAAGGAAGGTTCCTCACCATTATGCCTTTGTTGTCGTTTTCCCCCATGGTGCTCACCCTCGCCGTCGAACTGGTTACTACTCTTTCTCTCCGCACCGACCCCATCTTCTCCACTCCTCCGGACTGGTACACCGTGGGTCTAGTAGGCTCTGATCGCACTACTACCCCCGTCGATCGCGACCCAGATGAGTTAATCTTGAACCCATTCCAGTTGCCCTCTCTCGCTCGTAACATCGCATCCTCCACGTTGCGTGCGACTCGCATTGCTACCATCAACTCTTGGGGATCTTGAATCTTCACCTGTCCCTTAATGTCCTCACGTAATCCGGCGAGGAAATAGCCCAAGACTTGTTCTTCAGGTACGGCCTTGGTCTGTCCCATCAAAGTCTCGAATTCGCGAATGAATTCCTCCACTGTTCCTTCTTGGGGCACTGTCGCCAATCTCTCAAATGGCGTCCCCCTAAAACCTCCTCCAAAGCGGTTGATCAAAGTTGCCTTCAGGCCCTCCCAAGAACGGTTCTTGGCCTTTTCCTTCTAGACTTTGAACCAATAAGCCGCACTCCCCTCCATGCTGAAGTAAAAACTCCACCTTGTCTTCGTCGTCGTTCACCTTCTGGATATCAAAGAACCTCTCCACCCTTTTGATCCAACTAAGGGGCTCCACCCCTTCAAACGTAGGCAAATCCACCTTTTTCCGCCACGGTCTTTGATCGTCATTGTGGCCTCCAGCCCCTCTGCCTCCAACTTCCCCAACATGTCGAAGTGGATTATTGTCAGAATGCCCCTCCATGTTATTGGTGTTCGTTCCCAGTATCCTCCTCATTATCTGCCGCAGATCCTTTCGTATGGCGGCTGACTCCACTTTTATCCCCTCCACGGTAATCTTTATTGCCTCCAACCTTCCCTCCGTATCTCTCTCCATTATTGCGAACGTGCCCAATTGGGATCCCGCAATTTCTTGATCAGTTTTCTTGATGACTTCTTGATCCGGCAGGTCGGACCAATTGTTAGGTTCTTGGGTTTGGAACCTAACAGGGACTCACTCAAAAGATAGAAACAGTAAAGAAAGAATGGGTTTTGACTATTATTCACTNTGAAAGAATCTTCTTTTTACAAGAATGGGATTGGGAGCATAACCTCCCTNTTGAGGGCATAACCCCTCTCTACAAGCTAATTGCCTGACTTTACACAAAAATACACGATGATCCCCCTTGACACAAACCGGGTCTTATTTATAGACTTCCTCCCCTTCTAGTCTAACCAATTAAGTCCTTTCTCATGTATCCTATCACATACTCATCCACAAAATACTTTCATATATAAATTTAATAAGATACAAAAGAGAAAAGTAAGAGAACAAGAAATCCTCAAGAAATGTATCAAAAGAAAAAGGAAAATGACGAGCAGGTGAGAAAAGTTTAGTTACAGGTACTTCTCATAAAACTTACAAAAAAATCAAGTTCAATCTACAATCATCACCTGTGATAAACCACATACAACTGTATGATTAATGAAATGATAAGCCAAACAATTATTGAACGCATAATTCATTTTGAAGAGTATATATTGTTCTAGTCTTCTGGACATTTCCATACACATCAATGGATTCTCTACACATACCTTAAAACACATTTCATATACATCACGATATAGATGGTTTAGCTTGTCTTTGTCTACTGGGTGAAAATTTATCGTAAAACATGATTAAATATGATAGTGATAGGAGATCCTCTATAAAGAGATGGGACTATGTTAGGAGAAACATGAGGGCAGCAGCAGATCAAACCTTGGGCTTTGTACCAGAATAACTGAAACACCGCTGTGTTTGTTGAATAGAAGTGAGAATAGTAAAATACTAAGGGCAGGGCCAGAAGGGTATTAATTTCGTGAAGTTGCAAATTACTAGTGGTCCCAAATTACCTGGGGACTTTATCATTCTCTTTTTTATAAAGTGTTCCATCATTCTTTCTTTTCATCTCTTCTGATCCAGTGTGTATCACTTAGGAAGTACAACAAATAAAATACAATAGAACTGAGCGTAGCATGCAATTTAAGTAACTGTATGTACGACTCAGTTTAATAAAATGATGGATTCTGGAAACCAAATGCATACACGGCTTAAGTATTTAATTAGATTTCAATTGAAGAATTCGATGTCTTGTACCTATAAGTAACTAAATGAACAACAACCAATAGTATAACAATCTAATTGCACATTATTATTTTATCCAATATTATTTTTTAAGGTCTGTTGATACACGTCTATCTTCGGTTTGGAATTATATAAAAGTGCAAATTCAACCAATATAGCATTACAAACAAATTCCAAGTTAGATCATTAATGAATAACATACTTTATAATTGAAGAAAAAAAGTAACAAACAGTTCACACTTCAAGTACAATAAATAAACAAAACGCAACGTGGCAGTTGGAATAGCAAAAGAAAATTTAAGGGCAAAAGTGTACCACGTCATTTTGATTCTGGAAGGGGCTTCCAGGTCTCCACTGCATGCCAGGAATAGCAGAAGGGGAGAAAACTCTCCCAGACAAAGTTGCACCTTCATTGGCATTACTAGAGTCAACTGAGGATGTTCCATCAGTACCCCTTGCAACCTGAGGAATAATCATTCTATTACTTAAAGGGGATACGAGAGTTGGCACCATCCCATTGCTTCCGAGTCTATCATCAGCAACCAATATGTTTCTCTTGGTTATTTCAGAAGTTGAAGAAACTGAACCAAGGGGCCCATTGCTGGAAACCATGTTCCCAGATACAACAGGTATGTTATTTGTTATTTGATTTGACAGGCTGTTTCTGCCGATATTCCTTATGAGTGCAACATCAGAAAGTGATGGAGATGGTCTTCGGACAGGGAAACTATTAATATCATCCTCTTTCACAGTGCTAGACTGATTTACAAATGAAGCATTGACAGCACTACTAACTTCCAAGGAACTCCGAAGAGAATTTGAACCAGGTGTGACAGATGAAATGGGCGGTGGACTTGACAAGTTAGGCACCATAACATTTATAGAAACAGGAGTAGCAAAATTCGCCACTGGTGTTGTTGCAGTAGAACTAACTGTACTACTTTTAGGAGGTGGAGTTCTTGCACCAACATCAGAATTGCTATCCTGAGAAGCTGTATCATCAGCTTGCTCCTGAAAAGAAGCATTTGAAGATTAAAAATTGGAGTCACCCATACAAGGACCAATCAACAACTGATTTTCCCATAAGAAATAGGTTTTTGTGTTAAGTGGTAGTTGAGACACAACCACTTGGTGGAACTAGAGTCATGATTGACCATCATGTACTATTCTTAAAAGGTCCCATTAGAAAAATAACACTAAAAAATGTTAACATTGGATTGACTGGCGCCATATGTAACATAAATATTGTTAACATGGTCTTGAACAACTACTTCAGTACTTTCTTCATTTCTTGCACTATTTTTTGATTATTTTTCTTTAATCAACTCATCAATTTGTTAAGACATATCTTAAATTGATGCCACTGACAATAAGTTAACACACTTGACAATTAAAAATAAAAATTCCCATAAACTTGGAGTGAACCAAAACTATGCATAACCTATCCAAAAGCGTTTATATATCATTGAAGACCATCAAAAAACACTTAGAAAGGAAAAGTAAGCCTTATATCTCTGACAGGCACATCAATTTTTTGAAAAACTGCATAAATATTCCTCTGAAAACTTCTGAAAAAAAGTTCCCTACATATCATAATAATTTTTTCAGCTCATAAAAGTGAGAATAGAGGAATACACACAGATGTTTGTGATGCTGAAGCTGATGTTGGCAGAGGCTTCAAGCTAAGAACAGGTGCCACCTGCCATAATAGCAAATAAATTAGGAGATCCATTTATAGAAAAATTATAATATACATACAGGAAATTTCAACAAAAAATATGGATAGCAAAATCGTACATTTGAACCAGCAGAAACAATCAAAACCCAGTACAAAAAATCATTAAGATTGGAAAAAAAAATTACTGCGAGCAACCATTCATCTGCCAATGCCATGAAGTGACACGGACCAGCAAAATCCCAAAATCACTATAGCTGTATAGTTAACACAAACATGACCTCTATTCCAAAGTTTAAAATTATTTTTCTGACTTCAATTTGCGAGTATAATATATCATTAGGATCAATAACTGCAATTGAGGTATGGTCTATTTTACGTGCTACCATGGCTTTGTTTTTAAAAGACATTTGGGTGGGTTAAGAAAGTAGGGTGTATGCGAGCTTCCCTTGAAATTGACTCTTTAGGAATATAGGACTTTCGGACATACTAAAACAAGTTCCCATGCCAAGGGCTAAAGGATATGAGTGACTTGAAACTCATTTTTTGTCCCCACATATAACAATGTTCTAACGCAGGTCCACTATAATATCGTTAGAATCCATCACTACATTCAAAGTATGTCTATTTTGAAGCTCAATGCTTCCATCACAATTTTTTCCTTAAAAAGTGCCTTGGTGGGTTAAGAAAAGTGTGTCCCAGTCCAGTAACACAAATCTAATCTGCATAAGATTAACTTATTAACTAATTTTCAGGAAGTAATTCTTTAATTTGCAGTTTATCACAGCTTTGTAATAAAGACAGGAAGAAAAAGGGTATCTCAACAGAAGCTAGAAATCATGCAACTACAGATGCATCAATATGTGTTAGTGTGTGTGGTTGTGCACCTCTCAGTATTTGAAACATAGCAATAATTGTTAAACAATTACCTTAGCAAGACCAGGGGGAATTGTTACAATATCTTCAAGTGACTCCACCTTATCTAGGGGTAATGAACTATATAGCTCATCAACATCACTAAATTCTTCAAAGTCCTCCTATGAAAAAAAGAAAAATAGGTTAGACAGAAAATTAATACCAATTCATAAATTTTGCACGGTATCTGTCAGAAAAACTGTTTCTGATAATGCAAAGAGGAGAAGTTGCTCTTAAAATAGAATACAAGTACATAATAACTAAAAATCTTAATTTATGATGGATATAAATCCTAATCTAGTCCTACAACTCAGGAGCAGTGATCTGTAAAATAAATATAAATATACTTTCAGCCTTTTAATCCTCCTAATTATCCTATTAGTCCTGCAATTAATTTCTAATTCTGTAATTAAAACTGTACAGGAAAATATTAACTGCAGCATAAATCATGGATTCCGAGATTTGTACAACTCACGAACTTCTATTGACAGAAGTTATATATAGACTCAAAAAGCTCAGCTAACTGACTAGACAAGTTATAACTTGTTGAAGATCCCATACCATTCAGAGATATGACTAAAATAGAGTATATAAATAAGGTACACACCTTGAATTAAAGGCTGACTTTGAAGGATTTATTAAGACCTAAACCCACTCTCTCAGAATAACAACCTGACAGTGACCAACGTAACAAACTACTCTATCAGAATGCAACATATAATGATGGCTATGACTAACAGTCCGATAAAAGGAGTTACATACTCCCACAAACTAACTAATTGTTTGATAAAAGAGGTTATTTCTTACACTAACTCAAGACCCTCTGCAAGGACCATATAAAGGGTAGATAAATAAAGTAACTCAATTATAGTGCTTAAAAGCAGAATGGAAAATGTTTAAGCTATGCAAGACAAACCTGATTACGCTCTACATAGTCATCCAAGAAATCTTTGACATCATTCACCTGCTCTGGACTTAGTTCATCATTATCAAGTAGCCTCAAGATAAATTCACATTTCTTTACATGAGCCTTGTGCCGAGTGATTGATGTTTCTAGATGTATCTGATCAACAGACACAAACATTTGAATAGCCATGACTTAGATTGACAGAAAAACTATTTCTGATATTATTCACAGAGGAGCAATTGGTCTTGAATAGAATAATACAAAGACTTAATAATTGAAATCCTAATTTATGATGGATATAATCTATCTTTATAATTCAGGACAAATGATCCCGTACAATAAATATAAAATATACTGTCAGCATACTAATTCTCTTAATTGTCCTCCTAATCACGAAATCTAATTAAATCTCATAATTATGTAATTAAAAATATATAAGGAAATATTATCTGCAGCATAAATCAAGGGATTCTAACATATAAATCATCAGTCCCAGAAACTGTATTTCCTTTACTACAACATACCAATCTGGGTGGCTTGTTCTTTCCTTTCTTTACAGAAAGTCCTTCAAGCTCAGCTTCAAAGTTATCGATCTGAGACTCTAATTCCCCAACCTACTCAAACATTTAAAATAACAATTTCCAGATGAAGAAATATAAATAAGCTATTAAAAGTTCAGACTAAATACAACCGTTTCTAGATATCACAGAGAAACTCAATGTTAATCATTACGTAAGCAAGCACTAAATTTGTATAAACAGAGACACTCCAATATTTATCAATATGATGTGAAGCAGGTAGAATAGTTGTGTAAACATCATTATGGAAAGAAAATTTTGACAACCAACTTCAAAAAAAAAAAATTCACCAGTGAACCTGCAATGTTTTCCACATTGCAACCTGGAAGAACTATTAGTGACAAAGCAAACATGACTAATCATGTTACGGAGTGGACTTTAAGCCTAACTCAACCCTACAAAACCGGTTTGTAAGGTGAGTTTTGCACCCACCTATATACTTTAAATTGGTCTTATCTCTAGTCGATGTGAGACTTCCAACACACCTCCCTCACGCCGAGGTATATATATCTCAAGCGTGAGACTAGATATTAATGGGTGATCCAATAACGGGTGGAACAACATGTCCAAACAAACAACAAATATCTCAAGGATAGGTTCTAACCATAGATCTGATACCATGTTATAAAGTGGACTTTAAGCCTAACTCAACCCCACAAAACTGGCTAGTAAGGTAAGGTTTGCACCCATTTATATCCTTTAAATTGGCCTTATCTTTAGTCGATGTGAGACTTCCAACAAATCATTATCTTAATACTATGAAGTTACATGAAGTATACAAGCTATTAAAGCAATAATTAATGTCCATACTTTGATCACAACTATTGAGATCCCATATCAACTACAAATATGGCCACTGTAGAATTTATAAAGAGAATTAGGCAATCTTCATCTAAAGGGATAGCTTTTGGAATTGACTTAGCCCCAAGATAGTTTCAAATCCCACGGTAGATTTTAAAATGATTCATCTTCAAGTATCCAAAAAATGAACTTGGCCCCACCAACTACCACACAGTCAACTTGACCATATGACTTTCCCTTTCTAAAACAATCTCTATATATGTCATGTGCTAGGCAGGTGTATGTGTGTTTGTGTATTTATAAAAAGCATTGGGTAATGCTCACTTCAATGACATCATGAGCTAAACTTTTGCGTTGAGTTAGGTTTCAAACCAAATTCAAGAAAAAAAAAAGTGAAAATGATAGTTATTCATGGCAATCAATTTTGTACCACATTGTTCAACCAATCCCTTGTCTCCGATTTAGCCTTCTCTCTAGGATCCTGTCACAAAGGATTGAGAATGAAAAACTATCATCAATACACCTACACCGGCCCAAAATATATAAAATAAAAAAGAATAGAGTTAAAAACTCACAGTTTTAGGTTGTTGACCTAAGCCTTCTTTAGAGAATGCTTTTGTCTTTGTCTCCTTCTCACATATCTTGAATCTTTCCATTTCACGCTCAATAAGCTTGCGTGCATCCACCAAAGCCTGCTCATACGAGGCACTTACCTATGTCACAATGAGTTAAAAGACAAGCAAATGTCAAATTCAAAATCAAGTTAAAAATAAAAATTTTAGTATAAGATCATTTCATACCACTTAAACAAGTCAATCCAGCAATACAACCATCTAAGTACAACCAAAAGAAAAAAAATGCAATATAGAAACGATGAAGAGAGAAGACATAGCAAACAAGACTTAACTGAACCATACTAAAATATGCTCTGATGTTCTACGATTTATCATTCAATCAAAGTGAATAAAAACTGTTAGAAATGGACTTTAAACCTAACTCAACCCCACAAAACCGGCTTGTGAGGTTGAGTTAGGCTTAAAGTCCACTTCTAACGTGGTATCAGAACCATGATTAGAGCCTATCCTAGCGATATTTCTTGTTTCTTGGACATTTCTATTTCCACCCATTGTCTAGCCGCTATTGGACCTCCCAATTTCTACTATCACACACGAGATGTCTATACCTTGGCGTGAAAGGGGTGTGTTGGAAGTCCCACATCTACTAGAGATGAGGCCAATTTATAATATATAAGTGAGGTGCAAACCTCACCTTACAAGCCGGTTTTGTGGGGTTGAGTAAGGCTTAAAGTCCATTTCTTAATATAATATCAGAGCTTGTTTGATCTAAAAATCTTTGTACCTTGAGTGGACAGTCTTGCTCCAGTTTCCTAGCCAAGTTTATGCTTATGATCCTTACATCAATTGAGTGTCTTTCGCAAGAGTCACCTAGAATCTTCATGACCAACAAGTTGGTTTCCTCTGATAACAGCTAAAGAAGTTGTTCTTCTAGACTTTGGCCCAGTAAAATTAGAATGGGTCCTTCTCTAATGCCCAAACATTGGCATTCTCATTGGCTTTCCATTCATATGCACCCAGAATCAAAGGGACCTAAAGTCTTCTGGGAACCCTAGAAAGGCAACTTCCTCCACTGAACCAGCCGCCGCCAGCCGCAACCCAATCGATCTCCGCTGTCGATCACCGCCGACCACAGTTTGCCGCCAGCAACCACTGTCCGCTGCCAGCCACCGTCGCACTCTCGTCCGATGACTAGTGGATCTGGACCGCCTCCTTGAGCTATGGCCAACCCCGCCTTAGTTCGGACCAGACTCCGCTCAACGCGCCTCCACGCACCGCCTTTCTTCAGCTGGTCTCGGGTGCGTGTTTGTCACACGCCGCCTTCTAGGCGTCGGCATCAAACCGTGTCGTTGTCAGTCGTCTCGCCGGAGCTTCCTCTCTCTGTTTTGACCCTCCATAACAACCACTGCTGTCATCTTCGTTGTCTCCACAACTACCTCCTTCAAAAATGCAAACGTCGAACCTTAAGCTTTCTCTCGGGTTCGATTTTTATTTCTCTTTGTTTTGCAAAACCCTAGGTCGTATTTTAGATCTATTTTCGTCTCTCCTTTCCGATCCTCTTAATTCGTCTTCAATTAGCGATTAAGGATGGTGTCGGACACTAGCAAGAAGAAGGCTGCTCAGAAGAAGGCCGTCACCGCTGTTGCCGTCGCCACAGCTGCATCTTCCAAAGCTGCGATGAGGCCACCAACGGAATAGCTGATATGCATATATTTGATCGGACCTATATCGATGTCCTCTGTTCACATCCTCTTTCCATAGATATTCGAATAGAGTCTCTATCTGTTACATTCCATGGACATGATCTCATTGTTGATTCTGAACTGGAGGTTAACTATGGAAGGCGTTATGGTTTACTTGGATTAAGTGGTTGTGAAAAATCTACACTGCTTATAGCCATTGGTCAGTGGGAACTTCCAATTCTTGAACATATGGATATCTATCACCTAATCCGGGAGATTGAAGCCTCTGACGTGTCTGCATTGAAAGTTGATAAGTTGTAAGAAAGGTTGAAATTGGAGAAAGAAGCTGAAATTTTTGGTGGCACGGGATGATGGAGGTGGTGAATCCCTGGAACATGTTTATGAACGATTGGATGCCTTAGACGCAGCAACTGTAGAAATGCGTGCTACGGAAATCTTATATGGTCTTGACTTAACAAGCAAATGCAAAAAAAAAGACACGTGATTTTTCTGGTGGTTGAAGAATGAGAATTGCATTAGCACGAGCTCTATTTATGAACCCAACCATTCTTCACAACATCTTCGTCTTCTCGCCCCACGCTTCCGCATTGGCGGACCTCCCTCTCGTTTTTGTGTTCTGGTTTGGTGCGTCTGATTACTACATTCTGGTTTTTGTCACCACCAATGGGTTTCGCCTCACGTTTCATGACCAGGACCTTTCTTCCCCCTATCACCTATGGGTTCTCACTTCGTTTCTGTTCCTCAAGCAACAGAGCTTCGTTCCGCTGTTACCACAGTCGGCGCCGCACAGTCAGTCGTTGGCGCAGTCAGTCGCCGTCACCGCAATCAGGTGTTGTAACATCTGCAGTTTGTTCCTGTCACCTCAATAAGTTGCCGCATTTTCTTTGGTCAAGATTAAGAGTGCCTCATGAAGTGCACTAGCCGTCGTTTCCACTATTTGTGGGGAAATATTTTTCAGTCCCTGTAGAGAACTTCCTTCTTGGGCTAGAGTTTAGCCCGTACTTCTTGTGATACAGTGTTAAGTATCACCATTTAGGAGTAGTCCAACAGAGAACTTTGGACCTCTAACCTGTCTTTGGCCTTTTGATGCCATGGTGTTTTTCGTTTCTGCCAATGCTTTGTTATAACAGCTCACTGAGAGTTGTTCTTTGAGAATGTGGCAGCAAAAGAAAAGATGAGACTAGCCTTCATTAGTATGGAGGGAGGAGCCAGCCTTTGGTTCCAATTTTGGAAAAAGAAGACCAAGAACCCTTCTTGGGAGGACCTGACAATAGCTCTAATCAAGCGATTAGGAGGGAGAGACAGGAGCACTGCATTTGAAAAACTGGTAGTAATAAAACAAGATGGATCAGTGGAGGACTACACTCAAGAATTCAAAAGGGTAGTGGCACAAGCCACTGAGATTTCAGAAGATCAACTACTGGGTTATTTTTATGCAGGATCAGGCCCCATAACCGAAAAGATTTGCTAAGGGCTATGGAAATAGCCAGGGATGTGGAGGAGGTAATAGCAATCCCAAGGCAAGATAGGGGAGGAACAAGTAAGGGAACTCAATCTTCTGAAAAATATCAAGAGGGTTTGGGGCTGTATCCAAAACAGAAACATACAGAGGGACAAGGACTGGGCAAGACACTTCTAGTAACATAAGCATTACTAGAAAAGAAGGTGCTAATACTATGGTGAGCTCCAAAATGGAAAGCAATTCAACAGGGGCTAACAAAAACAGGGGAACAAGGAATTTGCAATACCCAGGAAATATTCAGAGAAGGGAAGAAGGAAGATGCTTCCACTGTAGTGGTCCTTACAACCCAAGCCACAAGTGTCCGGATAAGAATATTAAGGTCTTAATCATGGTCGAGAATGAGGAGGAAGTTGAAGGGGAAGAGGAGAAAGAAATGGAACTGACTGGTTTTTCAGCATGGGGACTGACATAGTCCAATACAATGAAATTGCAAGGGTGGGTGAAGGGGAGACATGTGCTGGTGTTGATTGATAGTGACGCCAGTCACAATTTCTTTTCGACCAACTTCTTGGCGGAGCTAGGCTTGGTAGCGGAGGAAACACCTTCCTATAAATTTTGTTATACCTGAAGAGGTGTTGGAGAAGCATTTGAGGCATGGTAGACTAATCTTGTGGTGATTAAGGAAGATTGACAGAGGTGGGAAAGTGACTGCATATGTCTTCATTGGAAGAAATAAGTGTATAAAATGGGACAACCTCAAAGAAATAGGCATCAACAAATACAAAATATTGATTAAGATCAAGATAAAATTGATAGTGTTTGATAATTACGGTGAAATGTGCATTCCCATAGCATCAGGTTTTCTTTTTTGGAGGTAGGCTTCTTTAATACCAAAAGATAAGGATCATGGGCGTACCAATTCTACCATGACCCTCTAAATCCATCAACAATTCACACCTCGTATGAAACAACAGGTAAAGCATTATATAGAAGGGTCCACCCACTTTAATACCAAAAGATAAGGATCATGGGTGTACCAATTCTAGCATGACCCTTCCTCAACAATTCACACCTCGTATGACACAACAGGTAAAGCATTAGATACTGAAGGGCCCACCCACTTTTTTAAATTCAATTAAAATCCAATTCTTCATAAAGGACATTGTTGATAGGAAGATATTAAGTGTACTACTAGAAGCTGTTAGAACCTATTAGAAGATTACTATTAGAAGATTCTAGAGATCTATTTGTAATCATTACTCGAGAGCAAAAGTTACCTAAAGTTGTTTCAACTCGAAATCAATTCTGGTCCCCAAAATCAATTTATCAACATGAAAGCAAACACTAAAGGTAAACCATGTTAGGTGGTATTTCAATGCTATGTAATTCATCACGAAACCAAACACGCAATAAAACAAACTAACGCCATACCACCCATGCACACACAGCGTTTTCGTGTCTTAATATGTTGGTTCATCACACAAATTAGCTTAAGTGTGATTCTAAGTCTCACATTATCTCATAACAATACAATACAGGGTGTGTTTTGATACAAAGCTAGAAATGCTTTTAAGAGGTTCAGGGAGCTTCTCTGCCAGAAAAAGCAATATATTTCCAGTAAAAAAGCCTCAAAACCACTTCTAGGTTGTATCCAACATACCCACAATATAATTCGACCTTGCAAGTATTATCAATGGAAGGAAATACATACATACATACATATATATATAAGATTAAAAGAAGAGAGATAATCTTCACCTTCTTATCTTTGATTTCACTGGATTGAATCCAAGTCTTAATCTGGTCCCTGTACCTCTGCAGCTTCTTAATCTCCTTCTTCAGGTCAGCCTCGAACTTCTCCTTCTGGTTCGCATTGTCCGTGTCGTAAACCTAACTCACCAACCGCCACATGTCATTCAGAAACAGAAGAAACTCGAAATTGAAGAAGATGAACAAGGGAAGAACCTTGTTCCAGATGCTATCAAAGACTTCGACGCCTTCCTGAACCTTCTTCAGAACACGATCAATCTCGCCCTGGAGTTTCCGACTCGCCCCCATTCTCGCCGATTCAACTCATCCAACTCAGGCCTGAAATTCAATCTCTTTCGAAATTTTCGATTCTCCGTAGGTAAGTTCAACCTCTGTCTCTCATTTTTGAAGCTATGTTTTCCTCTTTTTCTTCTTCCCCGGACAGTGAGACCCACCCGTTCTTACAAAAAGTCGTTGTTATCATTTAGCTTTAGTATTTATCCAGAAATAATAGTATTTATAACGTTTGTACTTAAAAAGAAAAATTATTACAGAAATTAAGAAATTATCACAGACATGAGTTATTATGTCTTAACATGGAAGCACGAATTGGGGAGATAGAGTGAATGGATTTAAGATAATTTGATAATAAGTTAATTGTTAGTTTTTCTAAGAATTTAAAGGAATGAAAATGGATTTAAAAGAAAGTTTGTAAAAGTTAATGTACGATTCAAAGAATATAATAAATAAAAAAATTGTTTTAATTGATAAAAAAAATGAAAGATTATCAATAGTGATAAAATTAATGTAAAATAATATTTATTAATAATATATTTATTGAGAAAAATATTACAAGAGGAAAAAGAAATTAAAATTATTTTTTAATATAAAATAAATTTTTATTTAAGTAAAATGCAAAATATAAAAGACATTTTATCTTGAAAATGTATTGGGGAGATAGTGATAAAGTTCTCTTTCAAATGGAAAACAAAATAACAAATATTTAATATTGAAATTTTTACTAATGAATGTTTATGTAATAATTATTAAACATATATCATTATCTAATGTTTATTATTTCATTTTTTGTTGGACAAATTAATTTGAGTATATTATGAAAGCATTTCTTTTATAATTTCAGTTTAAATTTCTTTTTAAATGCTCTCCTTAATTTAAATAACTATGTTCCTAATTTAAATAAAAGGTTAAGCAACTTTAAATCACAATAACCTTTGATTCAAAATATAATAGTTTTTCTTTATTTAATTACTTATTATTATAGATTATTAAATTTTTAAATTATTTTTATCATCTTAAATTAATATTATTGTTATAAAAGATTTTAATAAACGTTATCAATTTTTTAAATCTTTTTCATTATTATTAATATTAGTTATACAAAATATATTATTATGATTAATTGATTCTTTAATTAAATTTAATTATTTAATTGCACCTTAAAAAAAATATCCCACTTCAAACAAAACGATGAAAATAAGGTTTCATCAACTAGGAACTAAGTTCAACAACCTTCACAAACTTCTCCACGCACCTCCACCACCTTCAGAAGTCTATCACAGATCCATCATTGAACAACCACCTTCATACGTACAAAACCTTCACAACCACCTCCTCAGGCTCTAAACCAACATACGTACATAACCTTCACAACCACTTCCTCAGGTTCTAAACCAACAAATCTATCACAACTCCAGAACCTTCAAAGACACGTACACGTATACCTCTCCTAGCTTTCACTTCTTTATAATTGTTTTTATCTTTTTAATTTTTTTTATAATTTTTTTTTTATCTTCTTTTATTTTGTTTTTTAATTTCTTATTTTCTTTCAATTATTTCTATTATTTTATTTAACTAATCCTTTTGTATAGTTTTTATAAGAACTAATTGTTAGAAATCAATTTCGTATTCGTTGAGCGAAGACTTAGGATTTAATTTATCTTTTTTTATTTTGTTGGCTACTATCTTAGCAATATTGAAGTTTCTATAGTTTAATAGTATTAATTTGATGGCGTCAACGACAACATTATCAAATTTGGTGTCATTGTCGAGGAACATGGTTAGAATTTTTATCGTTTTGGTTCTTATTTTATTTTTATTATTTTAATTTTATTTTTTTATCACAAACATTTTCTTTTTCTCTATTTTTTTTCTATTGTTTATTTTTATTAGTTATTTTAATTTAGTAATGAACCCAATAAATAGTTGTTTTTTTCTATTGCTTATTTTTATTAGTTATTGAGATCCCAGGACATTTGGAATATGGTGCAACATGGGTACAATGAACCCGATGAAGACCAAAATCAGACGGTGGCACAGATGACAACATTGAAGAAATCACGTGCAAGAGATGGGTCAACATTGTATTTTCTCTACAATGTAGTAGATGAGTTAAGATTTGAAAAAATAATGAATGTCGCATCAACAAAGGAAGCCTAGGAGATATTGGAGGTTGCATATGAAGGTGACAACTACGTTGGACAAGTCCAAATACAAGCTCTCACAAGGGAGTTTGAATAGTTAAATATGGAGCCAAAAGAGCAAGTAACTGAGTACATAACTCGAGTGGAGAAGGTAGTCAACCAACTCGACAAGAATGGAGAACAAATGCCATATATTCGGGTTGTGGGAAAAATCTTAAGATCATTCATAAAAAATTTTGAAAGTATTGTGTGTCCCATCGAAGAATCAAAGGACTTGTCATAATGGATGAACTTGCTGGGTCATTAGAAGTCTACAAAAAAATGATATGGAGTTGGGATGATCAGGTTGAACCTCTTGATCAAGCACTACAAGCACAATTTGACTCAAATGAAACTTAAAGAATTTAATTAAGGAGAAAGACAACATGACCAACATGAAGAAAATAAAGAATCCAAATTTGGTTGAAAGAAACAATGATGGCAACCCCTTTAGGGACTTCCCATCCAAAGAAGTATCAACTACAACTAAGACTAAAGAAAGGGAAGTAGAATAAAGATTTCCAAAAATCTTTCCTTATCTAAGTCTTAGATAGATTTTTTTTAACTAAATACATTTACCTTGTTTTGTAGGTCACCAATAAAGATGGGAAACATACCTTGCAAGGCTAGCCAAGCAAAGGAGGACAAAGTCAAAAGCAAAGAAGAGTGCATCTACTACTGGCGCTCAGCGCACTCTTTGTACCACTCAGCGCCTGCAAAACAGCTTCCCCTCTTTTGAGCACGTTTTCAATGATTCACACATGGAACATGTGACCATCCTTGAAGCTTCTTCTGCACACTTCTCTTAGAGCTTCATGCACGTTGTTAATATCTCCAGTAGCTTGCTAGGCACGCTTCTCTTCATCTATAAAAGAGAAGTCAGTTCCTTTGTAATGGTAACTAAAATGATAGTAATGAAATACTGCTGAATTTCGGCAATTCTTCTTCAAGTTCAAACATTGTGCATTGTTATCTTGCACTTCCTCTAGCTTCTTTCCCCTTTGGAAAGCTTTCTGAGTTAGAATTCTATCTCCACACTCATCCAAATACCACCAGACATTATCACAAACACCTTCCTGCACCAGAATATCCATCAACTTCTCCCAATTCGCTGCATCATTCTACATTGAGGAGAGCTTTGCCTTGATCGGTGGAGCTGCTTCCATCAAACAAGCTTAATGTAGGGCGACGCACATGGAAAGTGGGATGAAGGAAGGAATATTTTAAATGTATGGGGGAGTTTTGTTCAGATAAATTTAAAATTTGGGTAGTTTAGTAATTTCATTTGAGTCTTTATTGTTAATTTGGAAAGCACTAGAGGTAGTTTATATTTTGTGAGTTAGTTATAGGTTATTATATTGTTTTAGTTTTTATTTTGCTTAGATTTCAGTACGTTTTAGATTTGGTTTTTCCAATTTTTATTTGGGCTTGTTAGTAAATGGCCTAAGGCCTAAGTCATGACTATTTAAAGCCATCATGAATCAATGAAATTTTGAATGGATGATTTGATGAATCTTGAGAGTATCTTGAGAGTATCTTTCTTTCTTTAAGTGGATATTTTGATGAATCTTGAGAATGTATTTCTTTTCTTGAGCTCTTCTCTTTCTCTTTTTTCCTTGGTCAAAGGAATTTTGCTTTAATAGCTCGAAGAGATTTCCTTGCTCAATGGATGATGATATATCTTCATATTCATCTCTCTTTGATCATCATCTTCTTCTTTTTATCTTCTATTTATACACATTGATGGTATAACCGTTATGTCGATGCTTGTCTTGAGATATGTTCTTTTCTGACTATTGGTGTAGATGTCTATCTTAGGAAGGAGTCTTTTGTCATAGTAGACGTGTTTTTCAAAGCTTTTATCAAAAGCATATTTGACTTCTCATTTGGCATGACTTTTGATAAACTAATTAGTTCTTCTTTTATCTTCTTCTTTCCAACGTTCATTTTGATTCTTATAAGATTATGTAGATGAACGCTTGTAGCAATTGTCCTACATAAGATAGAGCAGAAGTTTGTACAATATTTATGTCCTATTTCCTGTTTGCTTTTATGTTTTCAAAAGCTTCCTATGTTTTCTAATATGTTGTTTATGAAGTTGATATCTCTTAGTTTGTAAGAGACTCCTTCTTGGTCGGTGTTTTACTTGTTGTTTTCATAATTTTGTTTAGAGCACTTTTCCTTGGAACAAGTTCCCACACATTGCTTCTCTTGAATTGGTTCAATTCTTCTTGCATTGCCAAGAACCAGTTTTCATCTTTCAATGCATCATTGACATTCTTGGGTTCAATTTGAGAAACAAAAGCCACATTCACACGTAATTGATTTAGTTGTCTTCTTGTGGACACTCCTTTTGTAATATCTCCTATGATGTTGCTTTTTGACATATCCTTAGGATTTGTCCAATCATTGAGAGGTTTTGGGCTTGTATCTGTTTTTGTAACAGCAGGATTTTGTGCTCCTTCTTCTAAGGAGACCTTTTTCTAGTTTTACTTGTTTATATACTTTGTTTGGAAGACAAAAAATAATTAAACTTCTATTTGATGCTTATTGTAGAATGACTTTTGATCTAAGAGTTACTGATTTCTTTTCTTTTTGTAGGTCTTTCAAGATTTGAGGTTGAATCCTTTCCAACCCGAGGAGGATGATATGATCATAAATGGGTCAAGACTCGAGGAAAACATGAAGAAATAAAAAGAGTAGAATAAGTTTTATGGCTTGTATTTTGGCCTTTGGTAGCAAAGGTTTTCATAGGCTTGTATTTTGTCTTTCTAGTTTCTTTCTCTTAGTTTGATTGTAGGGAGCTTATATATCCTTCTTCTCTTTAAAGTGCAAGCAATGTGGGGCTTCACATAGTTTGGACTTAAAAGAAAGAAGAATAAATAAGTCTTTCTCCTTTAGTTGATTGTAATGCAAGTTACCTCTTATATAGCTTTAGTTTTGATCTTTAGGCTAGTTAGGTAGCTCATATTTCCTTAGGATGATGTAAAAAGAAATGTGGGACCTAAAACCTGTTTTAGATGTCAAGCTAGTTGGCCTATCATGTAGGGCTAGGTGAGGACGAGTTCCTTACATTTAATTTTCTTTTAATGATGTCGGATTGGCAGACTGATTTGTCGGACAATCGGATTGGGCGAGATGGGTTATGTTAGATTATCGTGTTAAAGAGGTAATCTCAACTTGTATTTTTTGGACGTGTCAAGCTTAACCCTTTTTGTTACCTAGTCCTTGGTGATAATTTTGCATGGAATGTTAAAATATATATCAAATATACTTTTATGTATTAATAAAGGATAATGATACTTTGACACCCAGAATGTGACAAATTTTTGACATCGTCACGTGTCACATTCTGGGTGGTCCACGTGTTTTAAAAAATAAAATAACAGAATGACGTGAATTTATTGTGGAGTTCAAAACAAGTGGTAGATTCAAATATGCCCTCTTGGTGCTAAAAGTTAGCTTAAACTGACCAGTTATTTGTACATTGCTACTACTTTCCTTTCTGCACCATCACTTTAAAGAAAAACGTTTCTTTTGGGATGAACTTCAATATAAATGTATTCTTAAATGATAATTAATGATTTTTATTCAATAAAATTGGTTAAAAATAAACTATGGAATTTAAAACAAGTGACAGATTCAAAGATGTCCTCCTGGTGTTAAAAGTTAGCCTAAACTACCCACTTATTTGTACATTGATCCCAGGTGTGTAATACACTTATTTGTACATTGATCCCAGATCTGTTATTACACATTGAGTTCACATCATTCTCTCATATTATTTTTTAAAACATGTGAATCACCCAGAATGTGACACGTGGCAGTGTAAAAAATTTATCACATTGTATCAAAGTATCATTATCCATTAATAAATGGTTTATGCTTCTCTAAATTCACATATCTATTAATATTCCGGACGTGGTACGTAAAAAGTGCATTCAAATAATGTACTGATATCAACATTTGAATTAATTTAAGTGTACCCATATGTAAACAGAAATTATTCGACTTTTCTAATATAGAAAGAAATAAGATGGTCAAGTAATTAAACATCATGCAAAGAGGTAGTTCAATATATATATATATATATATATATATATATATATATATATATATTTATATATATATATATATATAATTAAATTGGTTTTTTCTATTTTCAACATTTAAAAAATACAGATAGAAAAAAACTCGATCATCGTCAGGTTAGAATAGTAATAACACTGTTTACTTTCAATTTATGTATTAATTTTTATTTCAAAGTAATGAAAAATTATTAATTTTTCTAATTTAGAAGTACATATTAAAATTCCATGGTGGCACACTAATTGCATGATATGGAGATTAAGAGTATGAGTTAAATTGGCTCATAATAGCACAGTAAAATATCTCTTCTAAATCCATGGAGGCAAATCCTTCATATGAAGATTGAGTTTTTAATTAAAGGTTAATTTTCTCCTAAATTCGTTCTCATTAAATTTAGAAAACTCCATATTGAAATGAACATGTAATAATCAAGCTAAAAAAGAGTACATTCTAAATTTACCTTCCTAATCAACATAGCTTTGCATAGTAAAAACGATTCAAGCAAAAACTGAATTCTAATTTAACCTTAAAAAGCCATAATAAAGCAAAAAATGATTGGTGTAACCCTCCCACCTAAAACAAACCAAAACTAAAAAAGAACATTTGCAAGAGGTATAAGATGGCATTACACCATGGAATGATAATTCTTCATCCACTTTCACTACTCAAAAATAAAAATGGTATGAATAACCTTTTGTTTAGTATGTTGACAACCATATTTTATTTTATGTAACTGATTTTCCAATGGGGTAATCACACATAACCCTAATTTATATTTCATTGTTTGTTCTTTGCAATAACATGTCTCTTTCAGATTCTTCTCTTCCTCGGGTGAAGGTGCTTCAACTATGCTACATGTGAAGGTATTCCAGAAAATGACATGAGGTAGCTAGAGAGGATTACCAAATACGTTTAAATTTTGAAAAGAAGGCACCTTCATTGAATGGTATTATTGATAAGCTATTATTGTTGCACATTTAGATAAACAAGAAAGGGAAAAGATTGGCACAAGTTATGTTCAGAAAGGGAGATGGAGAATAATGACATGGAAGGTGTGCATTGGTGCAACATATGCTCTAAAATGGTGAACCCAATTAGAGATACTGAGAACATATGCCCATTTTGCGAGACAGAGGTTTCTGAGGTAATGGAGAACCTAAGGGACCAGAATGACGTTATTGACTTGAGGTCAGCTTGGGTGTTCTCACTTTATGCCCCAATTTTTCTTGGTTTGATGGGTGCTTTTAGTCCTTCTCTAGCAAGGATTGCTCCACATGGGGGAAGCAGCTCAAGGGGGGAGGAAGAAGAGGTCGAGCAGCAGATGGAAAATGAGCTTGTGCTTGGAAGAAGAAGAAGAACTTCATCCTACATGATGCATCTTTTCAGAGGACTTCATGTTAGGATGGTGTCTGAGTCTGAAAACCTTGAAGACAATAGGAACATGGATGGCAACAGCATACTTGTGATTGATCCATTCAATGAAGGTGCACTGATTGTGAGAGGCCCTAACATGAACCACACAAGTAGTCCAAATGAGAACAATGCTATTGGGAACTCCCTGAATGACCTTGTGGTAGGATCTGGCTTTGATTTGTTGCTTCAACACTTGGCACAGATTGGTCCTGGTGGGTATGCTAGTGTGAACCCTCCAGCACAGAAGGCAGCAATTGAAGCATTGCCTAGTGTGACTAGTGAGGAGAAGTTGCAGTGCACAGTGTGCTTGGAGGATGTTGATGTTGGGAGTGAAGCAAAGGAGATGCCATGCAAGCATATGTTCCATGATGATTGCATTGTCTCATGGCTCAAACTTCATGGTTCTTGTCCAGTATGCAGGTTTCAGATGCCATATGAGGATTCAAATGTTGAAGCCAATGTGGGAAATGGAACTGAAAATCAAAACATTGAGCTAGTCAGAGCTGGAGAAGAGAGACCAAGAAATGGAAGGAGGAACTGGTTTCCAGTGCTGCAATCATTCAGCAATTTTCTTCCTTCTCCCTGATCAAAACTCTATTGTTGTTATCCTTGTAGGAAATTGCACACATGCGATTGATGCAGCTGCTACTGTGATTGTGATACAGTCGCTGAGAGCTAAAACACCTTAATGCTCTGGCTAAAATTGCATCAGTTAACCGTTTAATTAAACCCTTTTGGGGTCTAGTCTTCATCATCCTCACCAGATGACACTGCCATGCCTCTTAAATCCTTCCTAATTCTATGTATGTTTTAGATTTCCTAGTCTTACTTTCTTGTACAACTCAAATACGCATATGTTTGTAAATATTTGCAAAAAAGAAGAATATTTTTTCAGTACTATTTTCTGGTAAAATATAGTGCATTCTGTTGTTTACCAATCTAAAAGGAAAATGAACATGGTAATGCTTAGTTCCCGAGAAAACAATAACATTAGTTTTTAAAAATACAAAAAAACTACTTTCAGCACATGATCTCTAACTGATATTTTAGTTCTTAACTTTGGTTCACATCAATCATTGTGGTCCCTAATATTGTTGTACATTGGTCAATTTGATCCCAGACTTTAGCAATTATCAATCATTGAGTTAGGTCCCTCATTGTTTTATACATTGAATTTGATTTCTATTGTCAAGGATCAAATTGACTGTCATATTCAAGAACCAAATTAGCGGTGACGTCAAATTCAGAGACCAGATTAATTGTTGTAAACGACAGGATCTAAATTACATTTTCAAAAAATGAAAAACAATACTAAACAGAAAAACAAGGTATCAGTCCTAGTCCTAGACTTTTGTCTTCAGTTAAGAAACATCCAGTATCTTGATCACAGTAGAGGTTTCAACTCGGAGCAGTGCTACAATACTATCTCCAGGGGCGCACAAGTCATTTTCCTTTGCATATGAAAGAGCAAACTTTATGGTTTCTTGTGTTGACTCAGTCTGGGAGGCTCCAAGAGAACCAGCGGCCAAGACAGGTATTAGGCCGCGGTAGATAAGACTATGCCTTGCAGGAGCTTCGTCACTGCAGAACCATTCAAAAGAATCTGTGGTTATCTCAGGAACTACCACAGAAAGAATAGGCATGCTGGGTCTATACTTGGCCACAAGTTTTGAAGTGGTTCCACCTCTAGTCAGCACTAAGATTAGAGCAGCATTGATGCACTTTGCAGTCCTGACTGCTGCTGAAGCCATGCTCTCCAAAGGAGTCATTGGAGTGGGAGCTGTTTCCATAATTCTTTTGAACAAATCATCATAGTCTATGAAACTTTCTGCTTCAGAACAGATTCTAGCCATGGTTTGAACTGCAATATCTGGATAGGCTCCTGCAGCAGTTTCCCCACTAAGCATAACACAGTCAGTGCCATCAAGGACTGCATTGGCAACATCAGTGGCCTCGGCTCGCGTAGGTCGGGGTGATTTGATCATGGACTCTAACATCTGGGTGGCAGTTACCACAGGCTTGCCTTGTACGTTTGATTTGTGAATCATTACTTTCTGAGCAAGAAAGATTTTCTCTATTGGAATTTCCATTCCCAAGTCGCCCCTTGCCACCATGAATGCGTCTGAATTTGCAAGTATCTCATCAAAATTGGCAATGCCCTCTTGATTTTCAACCTGACAAAGACAAGAAGATGACTAATAAGTACAATTTGTGAGATTGATCAATATAGGATAGGAGCTTTTTGCTTTAACCTTTTTTTCTTGTTTTCAAATCACTTGAGAATCTTTGAAAAGGGAATCAAAGTGAAAACAACAGGACATGTCTACAGGTAATTTTGGAAAAAAACAAAGGTAAAAACAAACATTTTCTCTAATAAAACAAGTCCTGTTGCATTTATTTAGCAACTTTGAAGAAAGGTTGATATTTCATTTGATGACTTGACAATAAGATGGAAGGATACCTTGGACATAAGAAGTATGTTTTTTGCATGCTCTCCAAGTAGATTTCTGACCTCTACAAGGTCTGAACCTTTTCTAACAAAAGAGAGAGCAATGATGTCAATCTTATTAGGAACCCCCCACCCCAGAATGTCTTCCTTGTCCTTCTCTGTCAAGGTTGGAAGATCAACAACCACTCCGGGAAGATTAACATTCTTCCTCTCGCCCAAAACTGCAGAATTTTCACACCGACATCGAACCAGGCCATTCTCCTTGTTACATTCCAAGACAGTGAAGCTGATTGTCCCATCAGCACACAGAATATTACACCCTGGACTCAAATGGTGTGCCAACTTCTTGTAGCTCATGCTGATCATCTTCTCATCACCCTTTATACTGTAATCAGTTGTAATTGTGATTTCTTGTCCCCTATGGATTTGTATAGGTTTCCCTTCTTTCAGAAACCCAGTTCTGATCTCTGGACCCTGCCATTTTTTTTTCAAACATAAACACAAACACCAAATATGTCAAATTATCATTCTCAAATCATCACTGACAGAATGAAGCTCTCAAAGAAGCACCACCAATGCCATGAAGCACGTCAAAGAATATCCCCAAAAAGAGCAATTCACTCATTTGAATTTGTTGTATATGTAGACCTTCTTGAAGTATTATTTTACCAATGTAACCGAAATGAAAAAAAGTTGAGAATAGAAACAATATGACAAAGTAACTTGCAAAAGCAGGTAAGAGGTGAAAGAGTTTTGAAACCTTGGTATCCAACATGACAGCACATAGAATGCCAGTGTTGTTCATTGCATTCCTGAGATTGTCAAGGGTCTCTTGGTGATAAGAGTGAGAGCCATGAGAGAAGTTGAAGCGAGCCACGTTCATCCCTGCCTTGAGAAGCTTCTCCAGCATCTCCACAGACCTACTTGATGGTCCCAAAGTGCATACGATCTTAGTCTTTGCCTTCACACCCTTTTTCTCCATTCTTCCACCCACACCTTAGATATCAATGTACCGTGTTGTTCCTGCTAAATGATCAAACAAATAATGCACGAAAAATAAGAACTTTACATTAACATGAAAAAGGGTTCATCTATGAACCATTTTTTGACACTTGCACAAGAATATATGTGTAGGTACAGTGCATGCCAAGATGCTACAAAACTTGTTTGACAAATTAGCTTGAAGCCCAAGCAAATTTGTCCCTGAAATCAATGTGCTTTCTTATACAAATCATCATGCACGATCAACTTTTGACGGTTAAAACTTTGAAATAGAACGAATATGCTCATAAAGTTCACACGTGATGTGATCAACCATTAATGAAATCGAATAAAAAGTACCTCGTAATTGGCTTCGAAAATGTTCAAACTTGAAGCAAGAAGAATCTGAATTCACCAAAAAGAAGAGGAAGAAGATTTGAAGCAGTTAAGAGGAGTAAAAACCGTGAGACGAGCCCCTTCTATATATAGGCAATGGAGAAATATCGTAACCATGGTTTTCGCATAGAAGATAAAAGATTATGATAAAATCCTTATTAGATTAATGTCACATAACCTACTTATCTGTAAGGATATCTTCACAACTGATAACCGTAATTTTAACTATTCACATGTATTTATGATTTAATTGTGATATACTTCAAATTTTGAATTTTGTTTGGTATTATATCAAATTGAAGATCTCTAGATAAATTAATTATAATGTTATTACGATAATAATCCATCCTAGTTTTAATTTAATTTCAAATATTATATTTTTACACATCGTATCAACAAAGATAGGGTCATGACTTAAATAATTTGTTTTTATGATAAGTACTGAGATGTTCTTTCTGTTAATTCAATTTATATTCAAGTATTATATTACGCATACATATTTTAATATGAAACTAAAACTGATATAGTAAAAGTAAGATAAATTTATATTACTATTAAAGTTTAAGTGATTTTATTCATTTTTATTTTTTTTTAATTATCATTGTTTATTAGATTAAATTAAGAATTAAGTAGAAGTATTAAAAAAATCAATGCGAATGCCATTATTTAAAAAACCTAAATTAATAATTATGTAACAAGATATTGTTATTTAGAAATACAAAAAAAAATCATTTGTATAATAAAAATTATATAATTATTTTTATATAATTTTACATTTACATACTAACTAATTTTTAGTTAATATTTATAAGTTAGAAGTTTATTACCAGAACAGTAATTTATCAACTATTAATTAACTTATCAGTTAATTTAAAAAAATATTTTAATGCTAAAAACTATCATAAAAAATCGTTCCAATTATATACGAAAATTTAAGAAAGAAAATGAAGGCATAAAAACCAGAACAAATGGAGAAAAAGTGAACATAATAAAGAAAAAAATTAACGTTTTTAACTATATTATAAATATTTTAATGCAAAATTTGCATTTATATTATAAAATTAGTTGTCATTAGTAATATTTATTATTTTTATCATTATTTTTTAATTATCTATTATTATTGTGGGTGATAATTATTTTATTTGAGGTACATCGTAATAAATCATTTAATAAACGCATTGTTAAATTTTGTAATTTATTTTTATAAAAATGTATTAATATATAATAAATAAAATGAGTAGAAAAATAATAAAAGTTAAAAATATAAAATATTAAAGTTGATGAATAATCTAATTGATATAATATGTAAAATAATATATTTATCAAATAAGAAATTTAGTCTTATTATTGTATTTTTTTAAAATAAATATTAAATCTTAATAAATTTAGTGTTATTATTTATGTTTGAAAACCATTATATTTAATGTTAAAAGAAATAGAGAATAGAAAAAAAAAAGATGAAGACATGATAAAAAAAATAGAGGAGAGAGAAAAGAAGTATCCTGTGTCACTGTGAAATTAACTCAATTTCTACTTATTCAAAGAGGTTAAATATGTTTTTAGTCTTTATATTTTGGAATGATTTTAATTTTAGTTCCTCTTTCAAACTAAGGTATAATTTAGTCTTTCAACTTTAGAAAACTTTGGTTTTAGTCTTTTTTACAAAATTTTTTTAACTTTATTTGCTGTTTAAAAATTTAGTGTTTTCTAAAATTGAAGGGCTAAATTATACCTTAATTTGAAAAAGGAACTAAAATCAAAATCGCCTAAAATATACTGACCTAAAACATATTTAACCCATTTAAAGAAAGAGACTTGATAGGTGCAATTATAGTATAAGGAAACACATTTAAGGCGTTTTTAAAAATTGATATCAATGACAGTAACTCTTGAATTTAGGAAACAAGTAAACAATTAAGCTAATTTTATAAATTATATTTTTCAGTCAAATATATTTATTTTGCTTTTTAAAAATTCTACTAAAAGGTTTTTAAGAGCATTCTACTATAAACTATTATTGTATCATATATTAAGCAATAACTAGTATAAAATTAGCAAAATAAAATTCTAATAACATTTAAAGTAATATTGATCATATAATGTTTGACAAGTTAAAAAAGTCAGGAAAAAAAACTAATTTGATATTTCTCTATTGTACGTGTAAAAACAATTTCATCATTAACTCGTGAAATTATCTTAATGTGTTTACTTTTTAAGTAATTATAGTAAAAGATAAGTTTCTTATAAGAAACAAATCTTTATAGGGTGAGTAAGCCGCATGAGAAAGTTTGATTTACGAAATAAATGATATTGTTTTATAAATAAACATTCAATTTGATAAAAATCGCAAGCAAATAAATTAGTCCATTGATCATCATAACGATTTTAAAAAAAAAACTCAAAAATTTATCAATTGAGGAGAAATTTATTTATTTATTATTTCATTTGTCAAGGTTAAATCTATTAATCTACAAAATATGCTAAACTATATCCAACTAAAATCTATCATATTAAACAAATTTCCTTTTTTTTTTTCCTTTTTTCCTTTAATCTACTTCTATAGTGTTTCTATCTACATTGTACTGGTTTCAAATGTGCATGATTTAAAATGATAGCAACTTACACTACAAAATATTTATTCTGGAGATGTTTTTATTTTAAGTTCCGGATGTTTTTATTTTAAATAGGAGTTTTTAATTTTTGCAAATTAATTTGAGAGTGTCTATCAAACATATAGATATATTTATCAAATCCATATTGAAAAGGTTTACGACAATTTTTATTATTTAATTTATATTGTGAAGGATTTTAATTTTTCTTGTAGGTGATTATTATTTTGTAAATGATTGAAACCTTCTTTATTTTTGTAACTATTTTATTTTTCTTACCTTATTTCTAATCTCTTATATATAATAAATTTTTAGTAGTTAGAAACTCCTATACATAGTAATGTATAACCAATTTAAGTGTTTATATTTTTATATTAACAATATTTATTTATAAACTCCCTTCAAATACTTTAATTGTTTTAATTGTGATAAAAGACATGATAAACTTTTATCAACGTGTTTAAATATATCACTAAAACATTTCATTCTAAAAATAACTATAGTAATATAGTAATTTAAACCTAATTATAACTTAATTCACAATTACTAAAAATTCATAATAAATAAATATTGTTTCATTTCCATCGTATAAACACTAAATGTGGCTACCAGCATATGATCCAATTTTTTTTTATGATGATAAAAAAATTAAAAAATAGATTTTATTATTAAATTTATAAAAAAAATTAGAAAGTAAGTATAAAATAAATATTTTTTTTATAATTGCTTCGGTTGCAGAGTCCGAGAATGTTCTTTCCAAGATTCTCTTTGGTCGTCGATCTTCCCACTTCAACCTTAACTCCTGTCTCTTGATCCTCCCAACCTATTCAGGATTCCTCTCCCAACACCGAAGGGTTATGACCTGCAGGAAGACACTCCGACGCTCAAGTCAACTAGGTCATAAAAGGGTTTAGTAAATGTAATTAGCACAAAAGTGAGGTATTTGGCAGACAAGTCTGTATTTATAGGCATTAGGCCTAATAATTAACATTAATTGTAACTGTCGTATCGTTTATTTCTTTTAACGTAATATTCGCTCATTAAGACCATTAATTATCCTTCGATACTACCTTTCCCGGCCGGTCGACAACCTTTTTATGCTACAAAAGGCATTACCTTTCACCATGGGCCCAACCGATTCGCCACACCTTCATACTTCATATATGACTGCCATTTACTACACACCCGACCGACAGGCTACCCTCGTATACTACATAAGCCCCCCAAGCCTCGAGCGATATGGTGAACGAAGGGGTTTTATGAGCCTAGCCGTTGAACCATTGCGACAGTTTGCCCTCAAACCTTCCTCCTCACTCCGTTTGAAAAGGTTGCGATTTGTCAACCGTGCGATGAATTTCCCTCGGAGGGTCCAAATTAGGTGACACGTCCACCGTTAGATCTTGCGCTAATGAACGACCATGATGAATCCTTGAAACCGTCTTTGTCGGCTATAAATAGGCGGATGAGACCCCTCTCATTTGTGTCCTTTTCATCCCCAAATTTCCCTTACTGATCTTCTTCTTCTCAGGGTCTTCTTATCAGTTTTTCGCAACTCAGGTGATGTCTTCTTCCTCCTGGTCGACCGATGGGTCTAGCGACAAGGTCCAGGGGTATGTTGACTATGGGATCATGTTGTCAGCGTCATCATCTACATCTACATCAGGTTCCACTGGCACACCTGCTCGACAAGAAATCGTTTATGAAGATTACGAACTGAATATGGACAACACCCGTGTATGGACCGAACTCATCCTTCCTCCCCCCGTTCCAGGCTATGATTGGGCTCCATACGAGGTTCACAGACAACCTCCTTACTTTATCACCACCGACTTCGTAAGACGGTTGATTGAGTAGGTAGATTTGTTAGCAGACATCCAAGAAGCAGGGGACATCTCCATAGTCGTGTGTCATTCAAACGAATGTGCTTGTCACGGTCGGGAAGGGTATGGGCTAGATTTCTTCTACGCGTATCTCACTTTGTTTCGTGACTTGGGTGTACGACTTCCTTTCTCCGACTTTTAAATGGGCGTGATAAGGGAGCTGAACATCTGCCCCGCACAACTGCACCCGAACGGTTGGGCGTTCATGCAAGCCTTTGATGTTCTCTGCACTGGTCTTGTTTTAACTCCCACCCGTGCCTCCTTTCTTTACTTTTTCTGAGTTCTTCCTCACCCCAACAAGTCTTGGGTTTCTTTGATTCCCGTGAAAGACAAACAATTGTTTACTTCTTTTAACTCCTCATACAAAGACTTTAAGTCCAACTTTTTCAAAGTGGGCATTAGAGATCCTGGCCGACCGAAGTTTTACTTTGAGGATGGCCATCCCAAGTTTCCCTTTTACTGGACGGAACATCCGAAGAAAATAAATTCATGGGCCAAGTCAGAGATGACTGAAGATGAACTGGACGTGGTTAGTCAGGTCGATCAGCTACCCCGTCAGATTTATTCTCGCAAGCTCATCGATCTTCTCAGGACTGACACTCTACATTCTAGAGTGTTTGGTAAGTTTTCCTTTAACCTACGCCCGTTGACCGGTCGTTATTAACATTTCTAAATTTGTCTTTTTATTTCAGACTTCTTTGGTAGTATGGAGAAGCATCAGTCATTTCTGCATATGATGGCTCGAAAAAAAAGTTTGGACAAAACTGGCGAAGGTACATCTTCTCCCGCCCAGAAAACTGGAATTGCAAGTGCAACCTCCTCCCGTTGGGCTAGCGCAACCTTAAAGGTTTCTACTGCTGAAGTTCCTTCTACCGACACCAAGCCTTCCAACCTCGAAGCTATCAAGAGCAAGTCTAAACGAAAATCGGCCAAGGAAAATACTCCCTCCTCTCTAAAGAAAAGAAAACTGACCACCCCCTGCTCACCGGTCCTCTCGATCCCAACGATTACGTTGCTGACCATCTGTAATTCAACCTCACCCTAGAGGAGAGGAAACCTTTTAAAGGGATGTCTGCCAGCGAATCCTTGAGCTCATTGCCCGGGCAAGCGTTTGTTTGAATTTCTTCACTAGAACCACCAAGCCTTTGCTGGTAGCCGAGTTGGAGACGACGCTCAAGGACTTGGAATCGGCCAAGAAGGAGAACACTACCCTCACTCTTCGCCTTGAAGAATCTATAAAGGTCATCGAGGACAACAGAGCGAAGGCTGCCATTGTGACACCCGGGCACTGACGAGGGCGGGGAGTGATCGCCGGTGCAAAAGGCATGGACAAGGAGCGGCTCCTGGCAGGCTTCCAGTGGAAGGGGCACGTGGACGAATCGAACATACAGCGGAATGAGAGGGATCTAGAGACTGTATAGGTATGAGACTATACAGTTGAAGGATAACTTAAAGGAATTGATTTGGCTACTCATATGAACAAATGCATTTGCTTTTCGGTAGCCTAACTCATAAGAACTCCATGGTTAAGCGTGCTTAGCCTAGAGTAATTATGGGATGGGTGACCTTCCGGGAAGTTTTCTCGGAAAGTGTGTGAGTGAGGACAAAGCACACTGGAAAGCCTCGTGTTGATGTGTGGGGGCAGTCAACAGTCCTTGTAAGTTGCCGGGGCGTTAGGGGATGAAGTATGTGAAGAACGTCAATGTGGGTTTGAGCAAGGAATCACTCAATGCCACTACTTTTCTAAGACCCCTCTAGAGCACGATGGATTCAATATCATGAAAGTGTATGTGGACGACCAACTTGTAGATCTTTCAACTCAACCTCCTGCCAATTCGAAGAAATTCCTTTTGCCATCCCGATCTCCACTAAAGAAACCAACTCCCTTCCTACCAACTCGGAGCCTACCGCTTGAAGCCATATGTTCATTTATTCTCCTGTACTTGTATTTTCGTTTGTCAAGAACAATAGTTATTGTGTGTTGAATTGTACTTTGCGTTATATTTTGTAAACTGACCAGGTTTCTTTCGTGTATGCTTTACCCTCCCTGCTTCGATTATTTTTTACTATTCGTTTCGCTTTGATTTTCTCTCGACGCCTTTTCGCATTTTGCTATTTTACGTTGCGATTAACATTCTTCACATTTCATTTTTCTTGTTGCAACCATCCCTTTTCAAATTCTTGGTCGGCCTGAGGCAGGGGTCACTTTCCTTGATTCGGGAATTTCTGAAGTCATTTTCCTGACTTCCTCCCGAACGACACGAGGCAAGGGTCATTTTCCTGACCTCCTACGTTGATTCGGGAAT